>NC_040244.1:8232252-8288436 GCF_001444195.1 Xiphophorus couchianus | reverse complement strand
ACATGCTATAGTATGACTCGAAAATGTCCAAAAAACCGACATGCTATAGTATGACGTCGAAAATGTCAAAAAACGACATGCTATACTACGTCGAAAATGTCGAAAAATGTCCAAAAAAAAAACGACATGCTATACTATGACGTTGAAAATGTCCAAAAAAATGACATGCTATACTATGACGTCGAAAATGTCCAAAAAAACGACATGCTATATTATGACGTCGAAAATGTCCAAAAAAACGACATGCTATACTATGACGTCGAAAATGTCCAAAAAAACGACATTCTATAGTATGACGTCGAAAATGTCAAAAAAACGACATGCCATACTATGACGTGGAAAATGTCAAAAAAACGACATGCTATACTATGACGTCAAAATGTCCAAAAAAAACGACATTCTATAGTATGACGTCGAAAATGTCCAAAAAAACGACATTATACTATGCATACTATGACGTCGAAAATGTCCAAAAAAACGACATGCTATACTATGACGTCGAAAATGTCAAAAAAACGACATTCTATAGTATGACGTCAAAAATGTCCAAACAAACGACATTCTGCAGTATGATGTCGAAAATGTCCAAAAAAATGACATTCTAGTCATTCATAGTATGACTCGAAAATGTCCAAAAAAACGACATGCTATACTATGACGTCGAAAATGTCCAAAAAAACCGACATGCTATACTATGACGTCGAAATGTCCAAAAAACGACATGCTATACTATGACGTCGAAATGTCCAAAAAAACGAATGCTATACTATGACATGTGAAAATTTCCAAAAAAACGACATGCTATAATATGACGTGGAAAATGTCCAAAAAAACGACATGCTATACGTCGGAAATGTCCAAAAACAACATGCTATACTATGTCGAAAGTGTCCAAAAAAAACGACATTCTATAGTATGACGTCGAAAATGTCAAAAAAACGACATGCATACTATGACGTTGGAAAATGTCAAAAAAACGACATGCTATACTATGACGTCGAAAATGTCAAAAAAAACGACATTTTATAGTATGACGTCGAAAATGTCCAAAAAACCGACATGCTATATACTATGACGTCGAAAATGTCAAAAAAACAACATGCTATACTATGACGTTGAAAATGTCCAAAAACGACATGCTATACTATGACGTCGAAATGTCAAAAAACGACATGCTTATACTATGACGTCGAAAATGTCCAAAAAAACGACATTCTATAGTATGACGTCAAAAATGTCCAAAAAAACGACATTCTGCAGTATGACGTCAAAAATGTCCAAAAAAACGACATTCTATAGTATGACGTCGAAAATGTCCAAAAAAACGACATTCTATAGTATGACGTCAAAAATGTCCAAACAAACGACATTCTGCAGTATGACGTCGAAAATGTCCAAAAAACGACATGCTATACTATGACGTCGAAAGTGTCCAAAGAAACGACATTCTGCAGTATGACGTCGAAAATGTCCAAAAAAACGACATGCTATACTATGACGTCGGAAATGTCCAAAAACAACATGCTAAACTATGTCGAAAATGTCCAAAAAAACGACATGCTATACTATGAGTCGAAAGTGTCCAAAAAAACGACATTCTATAGTATGACGTCGAAAATGTCAAAAAAACGACATGCTATCATACTATGACGTGGAAAATGTCAAAAAAACGACATGCTATACTATGACGTCGAAAATGTCCAAAAAACGACATTCTATAGTATGACGTCGAAAATGTCCAAAAAAACGACATGCTATACTATGACGTCGAAAATGTCCAAAAAAACGACATGCTATACTATGACGTCGAAATGTCAAAAAACGACATTCTATAGTATGACGTCAAAAATGTCCAAACAAACGACATTCTGCAGTATGATGTCGAAAATGTCCAAAAAAATGACATTCTATAGTATGACGTCGAAAATGTCCAAAAAAACGACATGCTATACTATGACGTCGAAAATGTCCAAAAAAACGACATTCTATAGTATGACGTCGAAAATGTCCAAAAAACCGACATGCTATACTATGACGTCGAAAATGTCCAAAAAAACGACATGCTATACTATGACATGGAAAATTTCCAAAAAAACGACATGCTATAATATGACGTGGAAAATGTCCAAAAAAACGACATGCTATACTATGACGTCGGAAATGTCCAAAAAACAACATGCTATACTATGTCGAAAGTGTCCAAAAAAACGACATTCTATAGTATGACGTCGAAAATGTCAAAAAAACGACATGCCATACTATGACGTGGAAAATGTCAAAAAAACGACATGCTATACTATGACGTCGAAAATGTCAAAAAAAACGACATTTTATAGTATGACGTCGAAAATGTCCAAAAAACCGACATGCTATATACTATGACGTCGAAAATGTCAAAAAAACAACATGCTATACTATGACGTTGAAAATGTCCAAAAAACGACATGCTATACTATGACGTCGAAAATGTCAAAAAAACGACATGCTTATCTATGACGTCGAAAATGTCCAAAAAAACGACATTCTATAGTATGACGTCAAAAATGTCCAAAAAAACGACATTCTGCAGTATGACGTCAAAATGTCCAAAAAACGACATTCTATAGTATGACGTCGAAAATGTCCAAAAAAACGACATTCTATAGTATGACGTCAAAAATGTCCAAACAAACGACATTCTGCAGTATGACGTCGAAAATGTCCAAAAAAACGACATGCTATACTATGACGTCGAAAGTGTCCAAAGAAACGACATTCTGCAGTATGACGTCGAAAATGTCCAAAAAAACGACATGCTATACTATGACGTCGGAAATGTCCAAAAAACAACATGCTAAACTATGTCGAAAATGTCCAAAAAAACGACATGCTATACTATGACGTCGAAAGTGTCCAAAAAAACGACATTCTATAGTATGACGTCGAAAATGTCAAAAAAACGACATGCTATCATACTATGACGTGGAAAATGTCAAAAAAACGACATGCTATACTATGACGTCGAAAATGTCCAAAAAAACGACATTCTATAGTATGACGTCGAAATGTCCAAAAAAAACGACATGCTATACTATGACGTCAAAAATGTCCAAAAAAACGACATGCTATACTATGACGTCGAAAATGTCCAAAAAACGACATGCTATACGATGTCGTCGAAAATGTCAAAAAAACACATCTATACTATGCGTCGAAAAGTCAAAAAAAAAAACGACATTTGTTAACCTAGCATAGATCTTTTTGATGTAATTAATGACAGGTACTGCTGATTTGTATTAAATAAATTAGCTAAGATGATACAGCTACATAATACATAGGTGATATGTTCTACATATCACCTATGATATGTAGTGACGTCATAGTATACTATGACGTCAAAAATGTCCAAAAAACGACATCCTATACTATGACGTCGAAAATGTCCAAAAAACGACATGCTATACTATGACTCGAAATGTCAAAAAAACGACATGCTTATACTATGACTCGAAAATGTCCAAAAAACGACATTCTATAGTATGACGTCGAAATGTCCAAAAAAAAGACATTCTATAGTTGACGTCGAAAATGTCCAAAAAAACGACATTCTATAGTATGACGTCAAAATTCCAAACAAACAACATTCTGCAGTATGACGTCGAAATGTCCAAAAACGACATGCTATACTATGACGTCGAAAGTGTCCAAAGAAACGACATTCTGCTGTATGACGTCGAAATGTCCAAAAGACGACATGCTATACTATGACGTCGAAATGTCCAAAAAAACGACATGCTATACTATGTCGAAAATTCCAAAAAACGACATGCTATAGTATGACTTCGAAAATGTTAAAAAAAACGACATGCTTATAGTATGACGTCGAAAATGTCCAAAAAAACGACATGCTATACGATGTCGTCGAAATTGTCAAAAAAACAACATCCTATACTATGACGTCGAAATGTCCAAAAAAACGACATTTTATGTTAACCTAGCATAGATCTTTTTGATGTATTAATGACAGGTACTGCTGATTTAGTTGTATTAAATAATTAGCTAAGATGATACAGCTACATAATACATAGGTGATATGTTCTACATATCACCATATGATATGTAGGTGACGTCATAGTATACTATGACGTCGAAATGTCCAAAAAACGACATCCTATACTATGACGTCGAAAATGTCCAAAAAACGACATGCTATACTATGACGTCGAAAATGTCAAAAAAACGACATGCTTATACTATGACGTCGAAAATGTCCAAAAAAAACGACATTCTATAGTATGACGTCGAAAATGTCCAAAAAAAACGACATTCTATAGTATGACGTCAAAAATGTCCAAAAAAACGACATTTTGCAGTATGACGTCAAAAATGTCCAAAAAAAAGACATTCTATAGTATGACGTCGAAAATGTCCAAAAAAAACGACATTCTATAGTATGACGTCAAAAATGTCCAAACCAACAACATTCTGCAGTATGACGTCGAAAATGTCCAAAAAAAAACGACATGCTATACTATGACGTCGAAAGTGTCCAAAGAAACGACATTCTGCAGTATGACGTCGAAAATGTCCAAAAACACGACATGCTATACTATGACGTCGAAAATGTCCAAAAGAACGACATGCTATACTATGTCGAAAATGTCCAAAAAAACGACATGCTATAGTATGACGTCGAAAATGTCAAAAAAAAACGACATGCTTATAGTATGACGTCGAAAATGTCCAAGAAAACGACATGCTATACTATGACGTCGAAAATGTAAAAAAAACGACATGCTATACTATGACGTCGAAAATGTCCAAAAAAATGACATGCTATACTATGACGTCGAAAATGTCCAAAAAAACGACATGCTATATTATGACGTCGAAAATGTCAAAAAAACAACATGCTATACTATGACGTCGAAAATGTCCAAAAAACGACATGCTATACTATGACGTCGAAAATGTCAAAAAAACGACATGCTTATACTATGACGTCGAAAATGTCCAAAAAAACGACATTCTATAGTATGACGTCAAAAATGTCCAAAAAAACGACATTCTGCAGTATGACGTCAAAAATGTCCAAAAAAACGACATTCTATAGTATGACGTCGAAAATGTCCAAAAAAACGACATTCTATAGTATGACGTCAAAAATGTCCAAACAAACGACATTCTGCAGTATGACGTCGAAAATGTCCAAAAAAAACGACATGCTATACTATGACGTCGAAAGTGTCCAAAGAAACGACATTCTGCAGTATGACGTCGAAAATGTCCAAAAAAACGACATGCTATACTATGACGTCGGAAATGTCCAAAAAACAACATGCTAAACTATGTCGAAAATGTCCAAAAAAACGACATGCTATACTATGACGTCGAAAGTGTCCAAAAAAACGACATTCTATAGTATGACGTCGAAAATGTCAAAAAAACGACATGCTATCATACTATGACGTGGAAAATGTCAAAAAAACGACATGCTATACTATGACGTCGAAAATGTCCAAAAAAACGACATTCTATAGTATGACGTCGAAAATGTCCAAAAAAACGACATGCTATACTATGACGTCAAAAATGTCCAAAAAAACGACATGCTATACTATGACGTCGAAAATGTCCAAAAAAAACGACATGCTATACGATGTCGTCGAAAATGTCAAAAAAACAACATGCTATACTATGACGTCGAAAATGTCCAAAAAAAACGACATTTTATGTTAACCTAGCATAGATCTTTTGATGTAAGTAATGACAGGTACTGCTGATTTGTATTAAATAAATTAGCTAAGATGATACAGCTACATAATACATAGGTGATATGTTCTACATATCACCTATGATATGTAGGTGACGTCATAGTATACTATGACGTCAAAAATGTCCAAAAAACGACATCCTATACTATGACGTCGAAAATGTCCAAAAAACGACATGCTATACTATGACGTCGAAAATGTCAAAAAAACGACATGCTTATACTATGACGTCGAAAATGTCCAAAAAAAACGACATTCTATAGTATGACGTCGAAAATGTCCAAAAAAAAGACATTCTATAGTATGACGTCGAAAATGTCCAAAAAAACGACATTCTATAGTATGACGTCAAAAATGTCCAAACAAACAACATTCTGCAGTATGACGTCGAAAATGTCCAAAAAAACGACATGCTATACTATGACGTCGAAAGTGTCCAAAGAAACGACATTCTGCTGTATGACGTCGAAAATGTCCAAAAAGACGACATGCTATACTATGACGTCGAAAATGTCCAAAAAAAACGACATGCTATACTATGTCGAAAATGTCCAAAAAAACGACATGCTATAGTATGACGTCGAAAATGTTAAAAAAAACGACATGCTTATAGTATGACGTCGAAATGTCCAAAAAAAACGACATGCTATACGATGTCGTCGAAAATGTCAAAAAAACAACATCCTATACGATGACGTCGAAAATGTCCAAAAAACGACATTTTATGTTAACCTAGCATAGATCTTTTTGATGTAATTAATGACAGGTACTGCTGATTTGTATTAAATAAATTAGCTAAGATGATACAGCTACATAATACATAGGTGATATGTTCTACATATCACCTATGATATGTAGGTGACGTCATAGTATACTATGACGTCGAAAATGTCCAAAAAACGACATCCTATACTATGACGTCGAAAATGTCCAAAAAACGACATGCTATACTATGACGTCGAAAATGTCAAAAAAACGACATGCTTATACTATGACGTCGAAAATGTCCAAAAAAACGACATTCTATAGTATGACGTCGAAAATGTCCAAAAAAACGACATTCTATAGTATGACGTCAAAAATGTCCAAAAAAAACGACATTTTGCAGTATGACGTCAAAAATGTCCAAAAAAAAGACATTCTATAGTATGACGTCGAAAATGTCCAAAAAAAACGACATTCTATAGTATGACGTCAAAAATGTCCAACCAACAACATTCTGCAGTATGACGTCGAAAATGTCCAAAAAAACGACATGCTATACTATGACGTCGAAAGTGTCCAAAGAAACGACATTCTGCAGTATGACGTCGAAAATGTCCAAAAACACGACATGCTATACTATGACGTCGAAAATGTCCAAAAGAACGACATGCTATACTATGTCGAAAATGTCCAAAAAAACGACATGCTATAGTATGACGTCGAAAATGTCAAAAAAAACGACATGCTTATAGTATGACGTCGAAAATGTCCAAGAAAACGACATGCTATACTATGACGTCGAAAATGTAAAAAAAACGACATGCTATACTATGACGTCGAAAATGTCCAAAAAAATGACATGCTATACTATGACGTCGAAAATGTCCAAAAAACGACATGCTATATTATGACGTCGAAAATGTCCAAGAAACGACATGCTATACTATGACGTCGAAAATGTCAAAAAAACGACATGCTTATACTATGACGTCGAAAATGTCCAAAAAAACGACATTCTATAGTATGACGTCGAAAATGTCAAAAAAACGACATGCCATACTATGACGTGGAAAATGTCAAAAAAACGACATGCTATACTATGACGTCAAACATGTCCAAAAAAACGACATTCTATAGTATGACGTCGAAAATGTCAAAAAAAACGACATGCTATAATATGACGTCGAAAGTTTCAAAAAAACGACATTCTATAGTATGACGTCGAAAATGTCAAAAAAACGACATGCCATACTATGACGTGGAAAATGTCAAAAAAACGACATGCTATACTATGACGTCGGAAATGTCCAAAAAAACACATGCTATACTATGTCGAAAATGTCCAAAAAGACGACATGCTATACTATGACGTCGAAAATGTCCAAAAAAACGACATGCTATACTATGTCGAAAATGTCCCAAAAAACGACATGCTATAGTATGACGTCGAAAATGTCCAAGAAACGACATGCTATACTATGACGTCGAAAATGTCAAAAAAAACGACATGCTTATACTGTGACGTCGAAAATGTCCAAAAAAACGACATTCTATAGTATGACGTCGAAAAATGTCAAAAAAAACGACATGCCATACTATGACGTGGAAAATGTCAAAAAAACGACATGCTATACTATGACGTCAAAAATGTCCAAAAAAACGACATTCTATAGTATGACGTCGAAAATGTCAAAAAAACGACATTCTATAGTATGACGTCGAAAATGTCAAAAAAAACGACATGCCATACTATGACGTGGAAAATGTCAAAAAAACGACATGCTATACTATGTCGAAAATGTCCAAAAAGACGACATGCTATACTATGACGTCGAAAATGTCCAAAAAAACGACATGCTATACTATGTCGAAAATGTCCAAAAAAACGACATGCTATAGTATGACGTCGAAAATGTCCAAGAAACGACATGCTATACTATGACGTCGAAAATGTCAAAAAAACGACATGCTTATACTGTGACGTCGAAAATGTCCAAAAAAACGACATTCTATAGTATGACGTCGAAAATGTCAAAAAAACGACATGCCATACTATGACGTGGAAAATGTCAAAAAAAACGACATGCTATACTATGACGTCAAAAATGTCCAAAAAAAACGACATTCTATAGTATGACGTCGAAAATGTCAAAAAAACGACATTCTATAGTATGACGTCGAAAATGTCAAAAAAACGACATGCCATACTATGACGTGGAAAATGTCAAAAAAAACGACATGCTATACTATGACGTCGGAAATGTCCAAAAAACAACATGCTATACTATGTCGAAAATGTCCAAAAAAACGACATGCTATACTATGACGTCGAAAATGTCCAAAAAAACGACATGCTATACTATGACGTCGAAAATGTCAAAAAAACGACATGCTTATACTATGACGTCGGAAATGTCCAAAAAACAACATGCTATACTATGTCGAAAATGTCCACAAAAACGACATTCTATAGTATGACGTCGAAAATGTCCAAAAAAACGACATGCTATACTATGACCGTCGAAAATGTCCAAAAAAAACGACATTCTATAGTATGACGTCGAAAATGTCAAAAAAAACGACATGCTTATACTATGACGTCGGAAATGTCCAAAAAAACGACATGCTATACTATGACGTCGAAAATGTCCAAAAAAAACGACATGCTATGACGTCGAAAATGTCCAAAAAAACGACATTCTATACTATGACGTCGAAAATGTCAAAAAAAACGACATGCTATACTATGACGTCGAAAATGTCCAAAAAAAACGACATGCTATACTATGACGTCGAAAATGTCGAAGAAAACGACATGCTATACTATGACGTCGAAAATGTCCAAAAAAAACGACATTCTATACTATGACGTCGAAAATGTTAAAAAAAACGACATGCTATACTATGACGTCGAAAATGTCAAAAAAACGACATTCTATAGTATGACGTCAAAATGTCCAAACAAACGACATTCTGCAGTATGATGTCGAAAATGTCCAAAAAAAATGACATTCTATAGTATGACGTCGAAAATGTCCAAAAAAACGACATGCTATACTATGACGTCGAAAATGTCCAAAAAAAACGACATTCTATAGTATGACGTCGAAAATGTCCAAAAAACCGACATGCTATACTATGACGTCGAAAATGTCCAAAAAAACGACATGCTATATATACTATGACGTCGAAAATGTCAAAAAAACGACATGCTATACTATGACATGGAAAATTTCCAAAAAAACGACATGCTATAATATGACGTGGAAAATGTCCAAAAAAACGACATGCTATACTATGACGTCGGAAATGTCCAAAAAACAACATGCTATACTATGTCGAAAGTGTCCAAAAAAACGACATTCTATAGTATGACGTCGAAAATGTCAAAAAAACGACATGCCATACTATGACGTGGAAAATGTCAAAAAACCGACATGCTATACTATGACGTCGAAAATGTCCAAAAAAACGACATGCTATATACTATGACGTCTAAAATGTCAAAAAAACAACATGCTTATACTATGACGTCGGAAATGTCCAAAAAACAACATGCTATACTATGTCGAAAATGTCCAAAAAAACGACATTCTATAGTATGACGTCGAAAATGTCCAAAAAAACGACATGCTATACTATGACGTCGAAAATGTCCAAAAAAACGACATTCTATAGTATGACGTCGAAAATGTCAAAAAAACGACATGATTATACTATGACGTCGGAAATGTCCAAAAAAACGACATGCTATACTATGACGTCGAAAATGTCCAAAAAAAACGACATGCTATGACGTCGAAAATGTCCAAAAAAACGACATTCTATACTATGACGTCGAAAATGTCAAAAAAAACGACATGCTATACTATGACGTCGAAAATGTCCAAAAAAACGACATGCTATACTATGACGTCAAAAATGTCGACGAAAACAACATGCTATACTATGACGTCGAAAATGTCCAAAAAAACGACATTCTATACTATGACGTCGAAAATGTCAAAAAAAACGACATGCTATACTATGACGTCGAAAATGTCAAAAAAACGACATTCTATAGTATGACGTCAAAAATGTCCACACAAACGACATTCTGCAGTATGATGTCGAAAATGTCCAAAAAAATGACATTCTATAGTATGACGTCGAAAATGTCCAAAAAAACGACATGCTATACTATGACGTCGAAAATGTCCAAAAAAACGACATTCTATAGTATGACGTCGAAAATGTCCAAAAAACCGACATGCTATACTATGACGTCGAAAATGTCCAAAAAAACGACATTCTATAGTATGACGTCAAAAATGTCCAAACAAACAACATTCTGCAGTATGACGTCGAAAATGTCCAAAAAAACGACATGCTATACTATGACGTCGAAAGTGTCCAAAGAAACGACATTCTGCAGTATGACGTCGAAAATGTCCAAAAAGACGACATGCTATACTATGACGTCGAAAATGTCCAAAAAAACGACATGCTATACTATGTCGAAAATGTCCAAAAAACGACATGCTATAGTATGACGTCGAAAATGTTAAAAAAAACGACATGCTTATAGTATGACGTCGAAAATGTCCAAAAAAACGACATGCTATACGATGTCGTCGAAAATGTCAAAAAAACAACATGCTATACTATGACGTCGAAAATGTCCAAAAAAACGACATTTTATGTTAACCTAGCATAGATCTTTTTGATGTAATTAATGACAGGTACTGCTGATTTGTATTAAATAAATTAGCTAAGATGATACAGCTACATAATACATAGGTGATATGTTCTACATATCACCTATGATATGTAGGTGACGTCATAGTATACTATGACGTCGAAAATGTCCAAAAAACGACATCCTATACTATGACGTCGAAAATGTCCAAAAAACGACATGCTATACTATGACGTCGAAAATGTCAAAAAAACGACATGCTATACTATGACGTCGAAAATGTCCAAAAAAAACGACATTCTATAGTATGACGTCGAAAATGTCCAAAAAAACGACATTCTATAGTATGACGTCAAAAATGTCCAAAAAAACGACATTTTGCAGTATGACGTCAAAAATGTCCAAAAAAAAGACATTCTATAGTATGACGTCGAAAATGTCCAAAAAAACGACATTCTATAGTATGACGTCAAAAATGTCCAAACCAACAACATTCTGCAGTATGACGTCGAAAATGTCCAAAAAAACGACATGCTATACTATGACGTCGAAAGTGTCCAAAAGAAACGACATTCTGCAGTATGACGTCGAAAATGTCCAAAAAACACGACATGCTATACTATGACGTCGAAAATGTCCAAAAGAACGACATGCTATACTATGTCGAAAATGTCCAAAAAAACGACATGCTATAGTATGACGTCGAAAATGTTAAAAAAAACGACATGCTTATAGTATGACGTCGAAAATGTCCAAGAAAACGACATGCTATACTATGACGTCGAAAATGTCAAAAAAACGACATGCTATACTATGACGTCGAAAATGTCCAAAAAAATGACATGCTATACTATGACGTCGAAAATGTCCAAAAAAATGACATGCTATACTATGACGTCGAAAATGTCCAAAAAAACGACATGCTATATTATGACGTCGAAAATGTCCAAGAAACGACATGCTATACTATGACGTCGAAAATGTCAAAAAAACGACATGCTTATACTATGACGTCGAAAATGTCCAAAAAACGACATTCTATAGTATGACGTCGAAAATGTCAAAAAAACGACATGCCATACTATGACGTGGAAAATGTCAAAAAACGACATGCTATACTATGACGTCAAACATGTCCAAAAAAACGACATTCTATAGTATGACGTCGAAAATGTCAAAAAAACGACATGCTATAATATGACGTCGAAAGTTTCAAAAAAACGACATTCTATAGTATGACGTCGAAAATGTCAAAAAAACGACATGCCATACTATGACGTGGAAAATGTCAAAAAAACGACATGCTATACTATGACGTCGGAAATGTCCAAAAAACAACATGCTATACTATGTCGAAAATGTCCAAATAGACGACATGCTATACTATGACGTCGAAAATGTCCAAAAAAACGACATGCTATACTATGTCGAAAATGTCCAAAAAACGACATGCTATAGTATGACGTCGAAAATGTCCAAGAAACGACATGCTTTACTATGACGTCGAAAATGTCCAAAAAAACGACATGCTATACTATGACGTCGAAAATGTCAAAAAAACGACATGCTTATACTGTGACGTCGAAAATGTCAAAAAAAACGACATGCCATACTATGACGTGGAAAATGTCAAAAAAACGACATGCTATACTATGACGTCAAAAATGTCCAAAAAAACGACATTCTATAGTATGACGTCGAAAATGTCAAAAAAACGACATTCTATAGTATGACGTCGAAAATGTCAAAAAAACGACATTTTATGTTAACCTAGCATAGATCTTTTTGATGTAATTAATGACAGGTACTGCTGATTTGTATTAAATAAATTAGCTAAGATGATACAGCTACATAATACATAGGTGATATGTTCTACATATCACCTATGATATGTAGGTGACGTCATAGTATACTATGACGTCGAAAATGTCCAAAAAACGACATCCTATACTATGACGTCGAAAATGTCCAAAAAACGACATGCTATACTATGACGTCGAAAATGTCAAAAAAAACGACATGCTTATACTATGACGTCGAAAATGTCCAAAAAAACGACATTCTATAGTATGACGTCGAAAATGTCCAAAAAAACGACATTCTATAGTATGACGTCAAAAATGTCCAAAAAAACGACATTTTGCAGTATGACGTCAAAAATGTCCAAAAAAAAGACATTCTATAGTATGACGTCGAAAATGTCCAAAAAAACGACATTCTATAGTATGACGTCAAAAATGTCCAAACCAACAACATTCTGCAGTATGACGTCGAAAATGTCCAAAAAAACGACATGCTATACTATGACGTCGAAAGTGTCCAAAGAAACGACATTCTGCAGTATGACGTCGAAAATGTCCAAAACACGACATGCTATACTATGACGTCGAAAATGTCCAAAAGAACGACATGCTATACTATGTCGAAAATGTCCAAAAAAACGACATGCTATAGTATGACGTCGAAAATGTCAAAAAAAACGACATGCTTATAGTATGACGTCGAAAATGTCCAAGAAAACGACATGCTATACTATGACGTCGAAAATGTAAAAAAAACGACATGCTATACTATGACGTCGAAAATGTCCAAAAAAATGACATGCTATACTATGACGTCGAAAATGTCCAAAAAAAACGACATGCTATATTATGACGTCGAAAATGTCAAAAAAACAACATGCTATACTATGACGTCGAAAATGTCCAAAAAACGACATGCTATACTATGACGTCGAAAATGTCAAAAAAACGACATGCTTATACTATGACGTCGAAAATGTCCAAAAAAACGACATTCTATAGTATGACGTCAAAAATGTCCAAAAAAACGACATTCTGCAGTATGACGTCAAAAATGTCCAAAAAAACGACATTCTATAGTATGACGTCGAAAATGTCCAAAAAAACGACATTCTATAGTATGACGTCAAAAATGTCCAAACAAACGACATTCTGCAGTATGACGTCGAAAATGTCCAAAAAAACGACATGCTATACTATGACGTCGAAAGTGTCCAAAGAAACGACATTCTGCAGTATGACGTCGAAAATGTCCAAAAAAACGACATGCTATACTATGACGTCGGAAATGTCCAAAAAACAACATGCTAAACTATGTCGAAAATGTCCAAAAAAACGACATGCTATACTATGACGTCGAAAGTGTCCAAAAAAACGACATTCTATAGTATGACGTCGAAAATGTCAAAAAAACGACATGCTATCATACTATGACGTGGAAAATGTCAAAAAAAACGACATGCTATACTATGACGTCGAAAATGTCCAAAAAAACGACATTCTATAGTATGACGTCGAAAATGTCCAAAAAAACGACATGCTATACTATGACGTCAAAAATGTCCAAAAAAACGACATGCTATACTATGACGTCGAAAATGTCCAAAAAAACGACATGCTATACGATGTCGTCGAAAATGTCAAAAAAACAACATGCTATACTATGACGTCGAAAATGTCCAAAAAAACGACATTTTATGTTAACCTAGCATAGATCTTTTTGATGTAATTAATGACAGGTACTGCTGATTTGTATTAAATAAATTAGCTAAGATGATACAGCTACATAATACATAGGTGATATGTTCTACATATCACCTATGATATGTAGGTGACGTCATAGTATACTATGACGTCAAAAATGTCCAAAAAACGACATCCTATACTATGACGTCGAAAATGTCCAAAAAACGACATGCTATACTATGACGTCGAAAATGTCAAAAAAACGACATGCTTATACTATGACGTCGAAAATGTCCAAAAAAACGACATTCTATAGTATGACGTCGAAAATGTCCAAAAAAAAGACATTCTATAGTATGACGTCGAAAATGTCCAAAAAAACGACATTCTATAGTATGACGTCAAAAATGTCCAAACAAACAACATTCTGCAGTATGACGTCGAAAATGTCCAAAAAAACGACATGCTATACTATGACGTCGAAAGTGTCCAAAGAAACGACATTCTGCTGTATGACGTCGAAAATGTCCAAAAAGACGACATGCTATACTATGACGTCGAAAATGTCCAAAAAAACGACATGCTATACTATGTCGAAAATGTCCAAAAAAACGACATGCTATAGTATGACGTCGAAAATGTTAAAAAAAACGACATGCTTATAGTATGACGTCGAAAATGTCCAAAAAAACGACATGCTATACGATGTCGTCGAAAATGTCAAAAAAACAACATCCTATACTATGACGTCGAAAATGTCCAAAAAAACGACATTTTATGTTAACCTAGCATAGATCTTTTTGATGTAATTAATGACAGGTACTGCTGATTTGTATTAAATAAATTAGCTAAGATGATACAGCTACATAATACATAGGTGATATGTTCTACATATCACCTATGATATGTAGGTGACGTCATAGTATACTATGACGTCGAAAATGTCCAAAAAACGACATCCTATACTATGACGTCGAAAATGTCCAAAAAACGACATGCTATACTATGACGTCGAAAATGTCAAAAAAACGACATGCTTATACTATGACGTCGAAAATGTCCAAAAAAACGACATTCTATAGTATGACGTCGAAAATGTCCAAAAAAACGACATTCTATAGTATGACGTCAAAAATGTCCAAAAAAACGACATTTTGCAGTATGACGTCAAAAATGTCCAAAAAAAAGACATTCTATAGTATGACGTCGAAAATGTCCAAAAAAAACGACATTCTATAGTATGACGTCAAAAATGTCCAAACCAACAACATTCTGCAGTATGACGTCGAAAATGTCCAAAAAAAACGACATGCTATACTATGACGTCGAAAGTGTCCAAAGAAACGACATTCTGCAGTATGACGTCGAAAATGTCCAAAAACACGACATGCTATACTATGACGTCGAAAATGTCCAAAAGAACGACATGCTATACTATGTCGAAAATGTCCAAAAAAAACGACATGCTATAGTATGACGTCGAAAATGTCAAAAAAAACGACATGCTTATAGTATGACGTCGAAAATGTCCAAGAAAACGACATGCTATACTATGACGTCGAAAATGTAAAAAAAACGACATGCTATACTATGACGTCGAAAATGTCCAAAAAAATGACATGCTATACTATGACGTCGAAAATGTCCAAAAAAACGACATGCTATATTATGACGTCGAAAATGTCCAAGAAACGACATGCTATACTATGACGTCGAAAATGTCAAAAAAACGACATGCTTATACTATGACGTCGAAAATGTCCAAAAAAACGACATTCTATAGTATGACGTCGAAAATGTCAAAAAAAAACGACATGCCATACTATGACGTGGAAAATGTCAAAAAAACGACATGCTATACTATGACGTCAAACATGTCCAAAAAAACGACATTCTATAGTATGACGTCGAAAATGTCAAAAAAACGACATGCTATAATATGACGTCGAAAGTTTCAAAAAAACGACATTCTATAGTATGACGTCGAAAATGTCAAAAAAACGACATGCCATACTATGACGTGGAAAATGTCAAAAAAACGACATGCTATACTATGACGTCGGAAATGTCCAAAAAACAACATGCTATACTATGTCGAAAATGTCCAAAAAGACGACATGCTATACTATGACGTCGAAAATGTCCAAAAAAACGACATGCTATACTATGTCGAAAATGTCCCAAAAAACGACATGCTATAGTATGACGTCGAAAATGTCCAAGAAACGACATGCTATACTATGACGTCGAAAATGTCAAAAAAACGACATGCTTATACTGTGACGTCGAAAATGTCCAAAAAAACGACATTCTATAGTATGACGTCGAAAATGTCAAAAAAACGACATGCCATACTATGACGTGGAAAATGTCAAAAAAACGACATGCTATACTATGACGTCAAAAATGTCCAAAAAAACGACATTCTATAGTATGACGTCGAAAATGTCAAAAAAACGACATTCTATAGTATGACGTCGAAAATGTCAAAAAAACGACATGCCATACTATGACGTGGAAAATGTCAAAAAAACGACATGCTATACTATGTCGAAAATGTCCAAAAAGACGACATGCTATACTATGACGTCGAAAATGTCCAAAAAAACGACATGCTATACTATGTCGAAAATGTCCAAAAAAACGACATGCTATAGTATGACGTCGAAAATGTCCAAGAAACGACATGCTATACTATGACGTCGAAAATGTCAAAAAAACGACATGCTTATACTGTGACGTCGAAAATGTCCAAAAAAACGACATTCTATAGTATGACGTCGAAAATGTCAAAAAAACGACATGCCATACTATGACGTGGAAAATGTCAAAAAAACGACATGCTATACTATGACGTCAAAAATGTCCAAAAAAACGACATTCTATAGTATGACGTCGAAAATGTCAAAAAAAACGACATTCTATAGTATGACGTCGAAAATGTCAAAAAAACGACATGCCATACTATGACGTGGAAAATGTCAAAAAAACGACATGCTATACTATGACGTCGGAAATGTCCAAAAAACAACATGCTATACTATGTCGAAAATGTCCAAAAAAACGACATGCTATACTATGACGTCGAAAATGTCCAAAAAACGACATGCTATACTATGACGTCGAAAATGTCAAAAAAACGACATGCTTATACTATGACGTCGGAAATGTCCAAAAAACAACATGCTATACTATGTCGAAAATGTCCACAAAAACGACATTCTATAGTATGACGTCGAAAATGTCCAAAAAAACGACATGCTATACTATGACGTCGAAAATGTCCAAAAAAACGACATTCTATAGTATGACGTCGAAAATGTCAAAAAAACGACATGCTTATACTATGACGTCGGAAATGTCCAAAAAAACGACATGCTATACTATGACGTCGAAAATGTCCAAAAAAACGACATGCTATGACGTCGAAAATGTCCAAAAAAACGACATTCTATACTATGACGTCGAAAATGTCAAAAAAAACGACATGCTATACTATGACGTCGAAAATGTCCAAAAAAACGACATGCTATACTATGATGTCAAAAATGTCGAAGAAAACGACATGCTATACTATGACGTCGAAAATGTCCAAAAAAACGACATTCTATACTATGACGTCGAAAATGTTAAAAAAAACGACATGCTATACTATGACGTCGAAAATGTCAAAAAAACGACATTCTATAGTATGACGTCAAAAATGTCCAAACAAACGACATTCTGCAGTATGATGTCGAAAATGTCCAAAAAAATGACATTCTATAGTATGACGTCGAAAATGTCCAAAAAAACGACATGCTATACTATGACGTCGAAAATGTCCAAAAAAACGACATTCTATAGTATGACGTCGAAAATGTCCAAAAAACCGACATGCTATACTATGACGTCGAAAATGTCCAAAAAAACGACATGCTATATATACTATGACGTCGAAAATGTCAAAAAAACGACATGCTATACTATGACATGGAAAATTTCCAAAAAAAACGACATGCTATAATATGACGTGGAAAATGTCCAAAAAAACGACATGCTATACTATGACGTCGGAAATGTCCAAAAAACAACATGCTATACTATGTCGAAAGTGTCCAAAAAAACGACATTCTATAGTATGACGTCGAAAATGTCAAAAAAACGACATGCCATACTATGACGTGGAAAATGTCAAAAAACCGACATGCTATACTATGACGTCGAAAATGTCCAAAAAAACGACATGCTATATACTATGACGTCTAAAATGTCAAAAAAACAACATGCTTATACTATGACGTCGGAAATGTCCAAAAAACAACATGCTATACTATGTCGAAAATGTCCAAAAAAACGACATTCTATAGTATGACGTCGAAAATGTCCAAAAAAACGACATGCTATACTATGACGTCGAAAATGTCCAAAAAAACGACATTCTATAGTATGACGTCGAAAATGTCAAAAAAACGACATGATTATACTATGACGTCGGAAATGTCCAAAAAAACGACATGCTATACTATGACGTCGAAAATGTCCAAAAAAACGACATGCTATGACGTCGAAAATGTCCAAAAAAACGACATTCTATACTATGACGTCGAAAATGTCAAAAAAAAACGACATGCTATACTATGACGTCGAAAATGTCCAAAAAAACGACATGCTATACTATGACGTCAAAAATGTCGACGAAAACAACATGCTATACTATGACGTCGAAAATGTCCAAAAAAACGACATTCTATACTATGACGTCGAAAATGTCAAAAAAAACGACATGCTATACTATGACGTCGAAAATGTCAAAAAAACGACATTCTATAGTATGACGTCAAAAATGTCCACACAAACGACATTCTGCAGTATGATGTCGAAAATGTCCAAAAAAAATGACATTCTATAGTATGACGTCGAAAATGTCCAAAAAAACGACATGCTATACTATGACGTCGAAAATGTCCAAAAAAACGACATTCTATAGTATGACGTCGAAAATGTCCAAAAAACCGACATGCTATACTATGACGTCGAAAATGTCCAAAAAAACGACAT
This sequence comes from Xiphophorus couchianus, assembly GCF_001444195.1. Taxonomy (NCBI): domain Eukaryota; kingdom Metazoa; phylum Chordata; class Actinopteri; order Cyprinodontiformes; family Poeciliidae; genus Xiphophorus; species Xiphophorus couchianus. The sequence continues at coordinate 8,268,772 of NC_040244.1, read as the reverse complement.
TCTATAGTATGACGTCAAAAATGTCCAAACAAACAACATTCTGCAGTATGACGTCGAAAATGTCCAAAAAAACGACATGCTATACTATGACGTCGAAAGTGTCCAAAGAAACGACATTCTGCAGTATGACGTCGAAAATGTCCAAAAAGACGACATGCTATACTATGACGTCGAAAATGTCCAAAAAAACGACATGCTATACTATGTCGAAAATGTCCAAAAAAACGACATGCTATAGTATGACGTCGAAAATGTTAAAAAAAACGACATGCTTATAGTATGACGTCGAAAATGTCCAAAAAAACGACATGCTATACGATGTCGTCGAAAATGTCAAAAAAACAACATGCTATACTATGACGTCGAAAATGTCCAAAAAAACGACATTTTATGTTAACCTAGCATAGATCTTTTTGATGTAATTAATGACAGGTACTGCTGATTTGTATTAAATAAATTAGCTAAGATGATACAGCTACATAATACATAGGTGATATGTTCTACATATGACCTATGATATGTAGGTGACGTCATAGTATACTATGACGTCGAAAATGTCCAAAAAACGACATCCTATACTATGACGTCGAAAATGTCCAAAAAACGACATGCTATACTATGACGTCGAAAATGTCAAAAAAACGACATGCTTATACTATGACGTCGAAAATGTCCAAAAAAACGACATTCTATAGTATGACGTCGAAAATGTCCAAAAAAACGACATTCTATAGTATGACGTCAAAAATGTCCAAAAAAACGACATTTTGCAGTATGACGTCAAAAATGTCCAAAAAAAAGACATTCTATAGTATGACGTCGAAAATGTCCAAAAAAACGACATTCTATAGTATGACGTCAAAAATGTCCAAACCAACAACATTCTGCAGTATGACGTCGAAAATGTCCAAAAAAACGACATGCTATACTATGACGTCGAAAGTGTCCAAAGAAACGACATTCTGCAGTATGACGTCGAAAATGTCCAAAAACACGACATGCTATACTATGACGTCGAAAATGTCCAAAAGAACGACATGCTATACTATGTCGAAAATGTCCAAAAAAACGACATGCTATAGTATGACGTCGAAAATGTTAAAAAAAAACGACATGCTTATAGTATGACGTCGAAAATGTCCAAGAAAACGACATGCTATACTATGACGTCGAAAATGTCAAAAAAAACGACATGCTATACTATGACGTCGAAAATGTCCAAAAAAATGACATGCTATACTATGACGTCGAAAATGTCCAAAAAAATGACATGCTATACTATGACGTCGAAAATGTCCAAAAAAACGACATGCTATATTATGACGTCGAAAATGTCCAAGAAACGACATGCTATACTATGACGTCGAAAATGTCAAAAAAACGACATGCTTATACTATGACGTCGAAAATGTCCAAAAAAACGACATTCTATAGTATGACGTCGAAAATGTCAAAAAAACGACATGCCATACTATGACGTGGAAAATGTCAAAAAAACGACATGCTATACTATGACGTCAAACATGTCCAAAAAAACGACATTCTATAGTATGACGTCGAAAATGTCAAAAAAACGACATGCTATAATATGACGTCGAAAGTTTCAAAAAAACGACATTCTATAGTATGACGTCGAAAATGTCCAAAAAAATGACATGCTATACTATGACGTCGAAAATGTCCAAAAAAACGACATGCTATATTATGACGTCGAAAATGTCCAAGAAACGACATGCTATACTATGACGTCGAAAATGTCAAAAAAACGACATGCTTATACTATGACGTCGAAAATGTCCAAAAAAACGACATTCTATAGTATGACGTCGAAAATGTCAAAAAAACGACATGCCATACTATGACGTGGAAAATGTCAAAAAAACGACATGCTATACTATGACGTCAAACATGTCCAAAAAAACGACATTCTATAGTATGACGTCGAAAATGTCAAAAAAAACGACATGCTATAATATGACGTCGAAAGTTTCAAAAAAACGACATTCTATAGTATGACGTCGAAAATGTCAAAAAAACGACATGCCATACTATGACGTGGAAAATGTCAAAAAAACGACATGCTATACTATGACGTCGGAAATGTCCAAAAAACAACATGCTATACTATGTCGAAAATGTCCAAATAGACGACATGCTATACTATGACGTCGAAAATGTCCAAAAAAACGACATGCTATACTATGTCGAAAATGTCCAAAAAACGACATGCTATAGTATGACGTCGAAAATGTCCAAGAAACGACATGCTTTACTATGACGTCGAAAATGTCCAAAAAAACGACATGCTATACTATGACGTCGAAAATGTCAAAAAAACGACATGCTTATACTGTGACGTCGAAAATGTCAAAAAAACGACATGCCATACTATGACGTGGAAAATGTCAAAAAAACGACATGCTATACTATGACGTCAAAAATGTCCAAAAAAACGACATTCTATAGTATGACGTCGAAAATGTCAAAAAAAACGACATTCTATAGTATGACGTCGAAAATGTCAAAAAAACGACATGCCATACTATGACGTGGAAAATGTCAAAAAAACGACATGCTATACTATGACGTCGGAAATGTCCAAAAAACAACATGCTATACTATGTCGAAAATGTCCAAAAAAACGACATGCTATACTATGACGTCGAAAATGTCCAAAAAACGACATGCTATACTATGACGTCGAAAATGTCAAAAAAACGACATGCTTATACTATGACGTCGGAAATGTCCAAAAAACAACATGCTATACTATGTCGAAAATGTCCAAAAAAACGACATTCTATAGTATGACGTCGAAAATGTCCAAAAAAATGACATGCTATACTATGACGTCGAAAATGTCCAAAAAAACGACATTCTATAGTATGACGTCGAAAATGTCAAAAAAACGACATGCTTATACTATGACGTCGGAAACGTCCAAAAAAACGACATGCTATACTATGACGTCGAAAATGTCCAAAAAAACGACATGCTATGACGTCGAAAATGTCCAAAAAAACGACATTCTATACTATGACGTCGAAAATGTCAAAAAAAACGACATGCTATACTATGACGTCGAAAATGTCCAAAAAAACGACATGCTATACTATGACGTCGAAAATGTCAAAAAAAACGACATGCTATACTATGACGTCGAAAATGTCAAAAAAAACGACATTCTATAGTATGACGTCAAAAATGTCCAAACAAACGACATTCTGCAGTATGATGTCGAAAATGTCCAAAAAAATGACATTCTATAGTATGACGTCGAAAATGTCCAAAAAAACGACATGCTATACTATGACGTCGAAAATGTCCAAAAAAACGACATTCTATAGTATGACGTCGAAAATGTCCAAAAAACCGACATGCTATACTATGACGTCGAAAATGTCCAAAAAAACGACATGCTATATATACTATGACGTCGAAAATGTCAAGAAAACGACATGCTATACTATGACATGGAAAATTTCCAAAAAAACGACATGCTATAATATGACGTGGAAAATGTCCAAAAAAACGACATGCTATACGATGACGTCGGAAATGTCCAAAAAACAACATGCTATACTATGTCGAAAGTGTCCAAAAAAACGACATTCTATAGTATGACGTCGAAAATGTCAAAAAAAACGACATGCCATACTATGACGTGGAAAATGTCAAAAAAAACGACATGCTATACTATGACGTCGAAAATGTCAAAAAAAACGACATTCTATAGTATGACGTCGAAAATGTCCAAAAAACCGACATGCTATACTATGACGTCGAAAATGTCCAAAAAAACGACATGCTATATACTATGACGTCGAAAATGTCAAAAAAACAACATGCTTATACTATGACGTCGGAAATGTCCAAAAAACAACATGCTATACTATGTCGAAAATGTCCAAAAAACCGACATTCTATAGTATGACGTCGACAATGTCCAAAAAAACGACATGCTATACTATGACGTCGAAAATGTCCAAAAAAACGACATTCTATAGTATGACGTCGAAAATGTCAAAAAAACGACATGATTATACTATGACGTCGGAAATGTCCAAAAAAAACGACATGCTATACTATGACGTCGAAAATGTCCAAAAAAACGACATGCTATGACGTCGAAAATGTCCAAAAAAACGACATTCTATACTATGACGTCGAAAATGTCAAAAAAAACGACATGCTATACTATGACGTCGAGAATGTCCAAAAAAACGACATGCTATACTATGACGTCAAAAATGTCGAAGAAAACGACATGCTATACTATGACGTCGAAAATGTCCAAAAAAAACGACATTCTATACTATGACGTCGAAAATGTCAAAAAAAACGACATGCTATACTATGACGTCGAAAATGTCAAAAAAACGACATTCTATAGTATGACGTCAAAAATGTCCAAACAAACGACATTCTGCAGTATGATGTCGAAAATGTCCAAAAAAATGACATTCTATAGTATGACGTCGAAAATGTCCAAAAAAACGACATGCTATACTATGACGTCGACAATGTCCAAAAAAAACGACATTCTATAGTATGACGTCGAAAATGTCCAAAAAAACCGACATGCTATACTATGACGTCGAAAATGTCCAAAAAAAACGACATGCTATATATACTATGACGTCGAAAATGTCAAAAAAACGACATGCTATACTATGACATGGAAAATTTCCAAAAAAACGACATGCTATAATATGACGTGGAAAATGTCCAAAAAAACGACATGCTATACTATGACGTCGGAAATGTCCAAAAAACAACATGCTATACTATGTCGAAAGTGTCCAAAAAACGACATTCTATAGTATGACGTCGAAAATGTCAAAAAAACGACATGCCATACTATGACGTGGAAAATGTCAAAAAAACGACATGCTATACTATGACGTCGAAAATGTCAAAAAAAACGACATTCTATAGTATGACGTCGAAAATGTCCAAAAAAACGACATGCTATACGATGTCGTCGAAAATGTCAAAAAAACAACATGCTATACTATGACGTCGAAAATGTCCAAAAAAACGACATTTTATGTTAACCTAGCATAGATCTTTTTGATGTAATTAATGACAGGTACTGCTGATTTGTATTAAATAAATTAGCTAAGATGATACAGCTACATAATACATAGGTGATATGTTCTACATATCACCTATGATATGTAGGTGACGTCATAGTATACTATGACGTCGAAAATGTCCAAAAAAGACATGCTATACTATGACGTCGAAAATGTCCAAAAAACGACATGCTATACTATGACGTCGAAAATGTCAAAAAAACGACATGCTTATACTATGACGTCGAAAATGTCCAAAAAAACGACATTCTATAGTATGACGTCGAAAATGTCCAAAAAAACGACATTCTATAGTATGACGTCAAAAATGTCCAAAAAAACGACATTCTATAGTATGACGTCGAAAATGTCCAAAAAAACGACATTCTATAGTATGACGTCAAAAATGTCCAAACAAACAACATTCTGCAGTATGACGTCGAAAATGTCCAAAAAAACGACATGCTATACTATGACGTCAAAAGTGTCCAAAGAAACGACATTCTGCAGTATGACGTCGAAAATGTCCAAAAAGACGACATGCTATACTATGACGTCGAAAATGTCCAAAAAAACGACATGCTATACTATGTCGAAAATGTCCAAAAAAAACGACATTCTATAGTATGACGTCGAAAATGTCAAAAAAACGACATGCCATACTATGACGTGGAAAATGTCAAAAAAACGACATTCTATAGTATGACGTCGAAAATGTCCAAAAAAACCGACATGCTATACTATGACGTCGAAAATGTCCAAAAAAACGACATGCTATATACTATGACGTCGAAAATGTCAAAAAAACAACATGCTATACTATGACGTCGAAAATGTCCAAAAAACGACATGCTATACTATGACGTCGAAAATGTCAAAAAAACGACATGCTTATACTATGACGTCGAAAATGTCCAAAAAAACGACATTCTATAGTATGACGTCAAAAATGTCCAAAAAAACGACATTCTGCAGTATGACGTCAAAAATGTCCAAAAAAACGACATTCTATAGTATGACGTCGAAAAATGTCCAAAAAAACGACATGCTATACTATGACGTCGAAAGTGTCCAAAGAAACGACATTCTGCAGTATGACGTCGAAAATGTCCAAAAAAAACGACATGCTATACTATGACGTCGGAAATGTCCAAAAAACAACATGCTAAACTATGTCGAAAATGTCCAAAAAAACGACATGCTATACTATGACGTCGAAAGTGTCCAAAAAAACGACATTCTATAGTATGACGTCGAAAATGTCAAAAAAACGACATGCCATAATATGACGTGGAAAATGTCCAAAAAAACGACATGCTATACTATGACGTCGGAAATGTCCAAAAAACAACATGCTATACTATGTCGAAAGTGTCCAAAAAAACGACATTCTATAGTATGACGTCGAAAATGTCAAAAAAACGACATGCCATACTATGACGTGGAAAATGTCAAAAAAACGACATGCTATACTATGACGTCGAAAATGTCAAAAAAAACGACATTCTATAGTATGACGTCGAAAATGTCCAAAAAACCGACATGCTATACTATGACGTCGAAAATGTCCAAAAAAACGACATGCTATATACTATGACCTCGAAAATGTCAAAAAAACAACATGCTATACTATGACGTCGAAAATGTCCAAAAAACGACATGCTATACTATGACGTCGAAAATGTCAAAAAAACGACATGCTTATACTATGACGTCGAAAATGTCCAAAAAAACGACATTCTATAGTATGACGTCAAAAATGTCCAAAAAAACGACATTCTGCTGTATGACGTCAAAAATGTCCAAAAAAACGACATTCTATAGTATGACATCGAAAATGTCCAAAAAAACGACATTCTATAGTATGACGTCAAAAATGTCCAAACAAACGACATTCTGCAGTATGACGTCGAAAATGTCCAAAAAAACGACATGCTATACTATGACGTCGAAAGTGTCCAAAGAAACGACATTCTATAGTATGACGTCGAAAATGTCCAAAAAAAACGACATGCTATACTATGACGTCGAAAATGTCCAAAAAAACGACATGCTATACTATGACGTCGAAAATGTCCAAAAAAACGACATTCTATAGTATGACGTCGAAAATGTCCAAAAAAACGACATGCTATACTATGACGTCGAAAATGTCCAAAAAAACGACATGCTATACTATGACGTCGAAAATGTCCAAAAAAACGACATGCTATACTATGACGTCGAAAATGTCCAAAAAAACGACATTTTATGTTAACCTAGCATAGATCTTTTTGATGTAATTAATGACAGGTACTGCTGATTTGTATTAAATAAATTAGCTAAGATGATACAGCTACATAATACATAGGTGATATGTTCTACATATCACCTATGATATGTAGGTGACGTCATAGTATACTATGACGTCGAAAATGTCCAAAAAACGACATGCTATACTATGACGTCGAAAATGTCAAAAAAACGACATGCTTATTCTATGACGTCGAAAATGTCCAAAAAACGACATTCTATAGTATGACGTCGAAAATGTCCAAAAAAACGACATTCTATAGTATGACGTCAAAAATGTCCAAAAAAACGACATTCTATAGTATGACGTCGAAAATGTCCAAAAAAACGACATTCTATAGTATGACGTCAAAAATGTCCAAACAAACAACATTCTGCAGTATGACGTCGAAAATGTCCAAAAAAACGACATGCTATACTATGACGTCGAAAGTGTCCAAAGAAACGACATTCTGCAGTATGACGTCGAAAATGTCCAAAAAGACGACATGCTATACTATGACGTCGAAAATGTCCAAAAAAACGACATGCTATACTATGTCGAAAATGTCCAAAAAAACGACATTCTATAGTATGACGTCGAAAATGTCAAAAAAAACGACATTCTATAGTATGACGTCGAAAATGTCCAAAAAACCGACATGCTATACTATGACGTCGAAAATGTCCAAAAAAACGACATGCTATATACTATGACGTCGAAAATGTCAAAAAAACAACATGCTATACTATGACGTCGAAAATGTCCAAAAAACGACATGCTATACTATGACGTCGAAAATGTCAAAAAAACGACATGCTTATACTATGACGTCGAAAATGTCCAAAAAAACGACATTCTATAGTATGACGTCAAAAATGTCCAAAAAAACGACATTCTGGAGTATGACGTCAAAAATGTCCAAAAAAACGACATTCTATAGTATGACGTCGAAAATGTCCAAAAAAACAACATTCTATAGTATGACGTCGAAAATGTCCAAAAAAACGACATGCTATACTATGACGTCGAAAATGTCAAAAAAACGACATGCTTATACTATGACGTCGAAAATGTCCAAAAAAACGACATTCTATAGTATGACGTCAAAAATGTCCAAAAAAACGACATTCTGCAGTATGACGTCAAAAATGTCCAAAAAAACGACATTCTATAGTATGACATCGAAAATGTCCAAAAAAACGACATTCTATAGTATGACGTCAAAAATGTCCAAAAAACAACATGCTATACTATGACGTCGGAAATGTCCAAAAAACAACATGCTATACTATGTCGAAAGTGTCCAAAAAAACGACATTCTATAGTATGACGTCGAAAATGTCAAAAAAACGACATGCCATACTATGACGTGGAAAATGTCAAAAAAAACGACATGCTATACTATGACGTCGAAAATGTCAAAAAAAACGACATTCTATAGTATGACGTCGAAAATGTCCAAAAAACCGACATGCTATACTATGACGTCGAAAATGTCCAAAAAAACGACATGCTATATACTATGACGTCGAAAATGTCAAAAAAACAACATGCTATACTATGACGTCGAAAATGTCCAAAAAACGACATGCTATACTATGACGTCGAAAATGTCAAAAAAACGACATGCTTATACTATGACGTCGAAAATGTCCAAAAAAAACGACATTCTATAGTATGACGTCAAAAATGTCCAAAAAAACGACATTCTGCAGTATGACGTCAAAAATGTCCAAAAAAACGACATTCTATAGTATGACATCGAAAATGTCCAAAAAAACGACATTCTATAGTATGACGTCAAAAATGTCCAAACAAACGACATTCTGCAGTATGACGTCGAAAATGTCCAAAAAAACGACATGCTATACTATGACGTCGAAAGTGTCCAAAGAAACGACATTCTGCAGTATGACGTCGAAAATGTCCAAAAAAACGACATGCTATACTATGACGTCGGAAATGTCCAAAAAACAACATGCTAAAACTATGTCGAAAATGTCCAAAAAAACGACATGCTATACTATGACGTCGAAAGTGTCCAAAAAAACGACATTCTATAGTATGACGTCGAAAATGTCAAAAAAACGACATGCCATACTATGACGTGGAAAATGTCAAAAAAACGACATGCTATACTATGACGTCGAAAATGTCCAAAAAAAACGACATTCTATAGTATGACGTCGAAAATGTCCAAAAAAAACGACATGCTATACTATGACGTCGAAAATGTCCAAAAAAACGACATGCTATACTATGACGTCGAAAATGTCCAAAAAAACGACATTCTATAGTATGACGTCGAAAATGTCCAAAAAAAACGACATGCTATACTATGACGTCGAAAATGTCCAAAAAAACGACATGCTATACTATGACGTCGAAAATGTCCAAAAAAACGACATGCTATACGATGTCGTCGAAAATGTCAAAAAAAACAACATGCTATACTATGACGTCGAAAATGTCCAAAAAAACGACATTTTATGTTAACCTAGCATAGATCTTTTTGATGTAATTAATGACAGGTACTGCTGATTTGTATTAAATAAATTAGCTAAGATGATACAGCTACATAATACATAGGTGATATGTTCTACATATCACCTATGATATGTAGGTGACGTCATAGTATACTATGACGTCGAAAATGTCCAAAAAACGACATGCTATACTATGACGTCGAAAATGTCAAAAAAACGACATGCTTATACTATGACGTCGAAAATGTCCAAAAAAACGACATTCTATAGTATGACGTCGAAAATGTCCAAAAAAAACGACATTCTATAGTATGACGTCAAAAATGTCCAAAAAAACGACATTCTATAGTATGACGTCGAAAATGTCCAAAAAAACGACATTCTATAGTATGACGTCAAAAATGTCCAAACAAACAACATTCTGCAGTATGACGTCGAAAATGTCCAAAAAAACGACATGCTATACTATGACGTCGAAAGTGTCCAAAGAAACGACATTCTGCAGTATGACGTCGAAAATGTCCAAAAAGACGACATGCTATACTATGACGTCGAAAATGTCCAAAAAAACGACATGCTATACTATGTCGAAAATGTCCAAAAAAACGACATTCTATAGTATGACGTCGAAAATGTCAAAAAAACGACATGCCATACTATGACGTGGAAAATGTCAAAAAAACGACATGCTATACTATGACGTCGAAAATGTCAAAAAAAACGACATTCTATAGTATGACGTCGAAAATGTCCAAAAAAACGACATGCTATACTATGACGTCGAAAATGTCCAAAAAAACGACATGCTATATACTATGACGTCGAAAATGTCAAAAAAACAACATGCTATACTATGACGTCGAAAATGTCCAAAAAACGACATGCTATACTATGACGTCGAAAATGTCAAAAAAACGACATGCTTATACTATGACGTCGAAAATGTCCAAAAAAACGACATTCTATAGTATGACGTCAAAAATGTCCAAAAAAACGACATTCTGGAGTATGACGTCAAAAATGTCCAAAAAAACGACATTCTATAGTATGACGTCGAAAATGTCCAAAAAAACAACATTCTATAGTATGACGTCGAAAATGTCCAAAAAAACGACATGCTATACTATGACGTCGAAAATGTTAAAAAAAACGACATGCTTATAGTATGACGTCGAAAATGTCCAAAAAAACGACATGCTATACGATGTCGTCGAAAATGTCAAAAAAACAACATGCTATACTATGACGTCGAAAATGTCCAAAAAAACGACATTTTATGTTAACCTAGCATAGATCTTTTTGATGTAATTAATGACAGGTACTGCTGATTTGTATTAAATAAATTAGCTAAGATGATACAGCTACATAATACATAGGTGATATGTTCTACATATCACCTATGATATGTAGGTGACGTCATAGTATACTATGACGTCGAAAATGTCCAAAAAACGACATGCTATACTATGACGTCGAAAATGTCCAAAAAAACGACATGCTATACTAGGACGTCGAAAATGTCCAAAAAACGACATTCTATAGTATGACGTCGAAAATGTCCAAAAAAACGACATTCTATAGTATGACGTCAAAAATGTCCAAAAAAACGACATTCTATAGTATGACGTCGAAAATGTCCAAAAAAACGACATTCTATAGTATGACGTCAAAAATGTCCAAACAAACGACATTCTGCAGTATGACGTCGAAAATGTCCAAAAAAACGACATGCTATACTATGACGTCGAAAGTGTCCAAAGAAACGACATTCTGCAGTATGACGTCGAAAATGTCCAAAAACACGACATGCTATACTATGACGTCGGAAATGTCCAAAAAACAACATGCTATACTATGTCGAAAGTGTCCAAAAAAACGACATTCTATAGTATGACGTCGAAAATGTCAAAAAAACGACATGCCATACTATGACGTCGAAAATGTCAAAAAAAACGACATGCTATACTATGACGTCGAAAATGTCAAAAAAAAACGACATTCTATAGTATGACGTCGAAAATGTCCAAAAAACCGACATGCTATACTATGACGTCGAAAATGTCCAAAAAAACGACATGCTATATACTATGACGTCGAAAATGTCAAAAAAACAACATGCTATACTATGACGTCGAAAATGTCCAAAAAACGACATGCTATACTATGACGTCGAAAATGTCAAAAAAACGACATGCTTATACTATGACGTCGAAAATGTCCAAAAAAACGACATTCTATAGTATGACGTCAAAAATGTCCAAAAAAACGACATTCTGCAGTATGACGTCAAAATGTCCAAAAAAACGACATTCTATAGTATGACATCGAAAATGTCCAAAAAAACGACATTCTATAGTATGACGTCAAAAATGTCCAAACAAACGACATTCTGCAGTATGACGTCGAAAATGTCAAAAAAACGACATGCTATACTATGACGTCGAAAGTGTCCAAAGAAACGACATTCTGCAGTATGACGTCGAAAATGTCCAAAAAAACGACATGCTATACTATGACGTCGGAAATGTCCAAAAAACAACATGCTAAACTATGTCGAAAATGTCCAAAAAAACGACATGCTATACTATGACGTCGAAAGTGTCCAAAAAAACGACATTCTATAGTATGACGTCGAAAATGTCAAAAAAACGACATGCCATACTATGACGTGGAAAATGTCAAAAAAACGACATGCTATACTATGACGTCGAAAATGTCCAAAAAAACGACATTCTATAGTATGACGTCGAAAATGTCCAAAAAAACGACATGCTATACTATGACGTCGAAAATGTCCAAAAAAACGACATGCTATACTATGACGTCGAAAATGTCCAAAAAAACGACATTCTATAGTATGACGTCGAAAATGTCCAAAAAAACGACATGCTATACTATGACGTCGAAAATGTCCAAAAAAACGACATGCTATACTATGACGTCGAAAATGTCCAAAAAAACGACATGCTATACGATGTCGTCGAAAATGTCAAAAAAACAACATGCTATACTATGACGTCGAAAATGTCCAAAAAAACGACATTTTATGTTAACCTAGCATAGATCTTTTTGATGTAATTAATGACAGGTACTGCTGATTTGTATTAAATAAATTAGCTAAGATGATACAGCTACATAATACATAGGTGATATGTTCTACATATCACCTATGATATGTAGGTGACGTCATAGTATACTATGACGTCGAAAATGTCCAAAAAACGACATGCTATACTATGACGTCGAAAATGTCAAAAAAACGACATGCTTATACTATGACGTCGAAAATGTCCAAAAAAACGACATTCTATAGTATGACGTCGAAAATGTCCAAAAAAACGACATTCTATAGTATGACGTCAAAAATGTCCAAAAAAACGACATTCTATAGTATGACGTCGAAAATGTCCAAAAAAACGACATTCTATAGTATGACGTCAAAAATGTCCAAACAAACAACATTCTGCAGTATGACGTCGAAAATGTCCAAAAAAACGACATGCTATACTATGACGTCGAAAGTGTCCAAAGAAACGACATTCTGCAGTATGACGTCGAAAATGTCCAAAAAGACGACATGCTATACTATGACGTCGAAAATGTCCAAAAAAACGACATGCTATACTATGTCGAAAATGTCCAAAAAAACGACATTCTATAGTATGACGTCGAAAATGTCAAAAAAACGACATGCCATACTATGACGTGGAAAATGTCAAAAAAACGACATGCTATACTATGACGTCGAAAATGTCAAAAAAACGACATTCTATAGTATGACGTCGAAAATGTCCAAAAAAACCGACATGCTATACTATGACGTCGAAAATGTCCAAAAAAACGACATGCTATATACTATGACGTCGAAAATGTCAAAAAAACAACATGCTATACTATGACGTCGAAAATGTCCAAAAAACGACATGCTATACTATGACGTCGAAAATGTCAAAAAAACGACATGCTTATACTATGACGTCGAAAATGTCCAAAAAAACGACATTCTATAGTATGACGTCAAAAATGTCCAAAAAAACGACATTCTGGAGTATGACGTCAAAATGTCCAAAAAAACGACATTCTATAGTATGACGTCGAAAATGTCCAAAAAAACAACATTCTATAGTATGACGTCGAAAATGTCCAAAAAAACGACATGCTATACTATGACGTCGAAAATGTTAAAAAAAACGACATGCTTATAGTATGACGTCGAAAATGTCCAAAAAAACGACATGCTATACGATGTCGTCGAAAATGTCAAAAAAACAACATGCTATACTATGACGTCGAAAATGTCCAAAAAAACGACATTTTATGTTAACCTAGCATAGATCTTTTTGATGTAATTAATGACAGGTACTGCTGATTTGTATTAAATAAATTAGCTAAGATGATACAGCTACATAATACATAGGTGATATGTTCTACATATCACCTATGATATGTAGGTGACGTCATAGTATACTATGACGTCGAAAATGTCCAAAAAACGACATGCTATACTATGACGTCGAAAATGTCAAAAAAACGACATGCTTATACTATGACGTCGAAAATGTCCAAAAAAACGACATTCTATAGTATGACGTCGAAAATGTCCAAAAAAACGACATTCTATAGTATGACGTCAAAAATGTCCAAAAAAACGACATTCTATAGTATGACGTCGAAAATGTCCAAAAAAACGACATTCTATAGTATGACGTCAAAAATGTCCAAACAAACGACATTCTGCAGTATGACGTCGAAAATGTCCAAAAAAACGACATGCTATACTATGACGTCGAAAGTGTCCAAAGAAACGACATTCTGCAGTATGACGTCGAAAATGTCCAAAAACACGACATGCTATACTATGACGTCGGAAATGTCCAAAAAACAACATGCTATACTATGTCGAAAGTGTCCAAAAAAACGACATTCTATAGTATGACGTCGAAAATGTCAAAAAAACGACATGCCATACTATGACGTGGAAAATGTCAAAAAAACGACATGCTATACTATGACGTCGAAAATGTCAAAAAAAACGACATTCTATAGTATGACGTCGAAAATGTCCAAAAAACCGACATGCTATACTATGACGTCGAAAATGTCCAAAAAAAACGACATGCTATATACTATGACGTCGAAAATGTCAAAAAAACAACATGCTATACTATGACGTCGAAAATGTCCAAAAAACGACATGCTATACTATGACGTCGAAAATGTCAAAAAAACGACATGCTTATACTATGACGTCGAAAATGTCCAAAAAAACGACATTCTATAGTATGACGTCAAAAATGTCCAAAAAACGACATTCTGCAGTATGACGTCAAAAATGTCCAAAAAAACGACATTCTATAGTATGACATCGAAAATGTCCAAAAAACGACATTCTATAGTATGACGTCAAAAAATGTCCAAACAAACGACATTCTGCAGTATGACGTCGAAAATGTCCAAAAAAACGACATGCTATACTATGACGTCGAAAGTGTCCAAAGAAACGACATTCTGCAGTATGACGTCGAAAATGTCCAAAAAAACGACATGCTATACTATGACGTCGGAAATGTCCAAAAAACAACATGCTAAACTATGTCGAAAATGTCCAAAAAAAACGACATGCTATACTATGACGTCGAAAGTGTCCAAAAAAAACGACATTCTATAGTATGACGTCGAAAATGTCAAAAAAACGACATGCCATACTATGACGTGGAAAATGTCAAAAAAACGACATGCTATACTATGACGTCGAAAATGTCCAAAAAAACGACATTCTATAGTATGACGTCGAAAATGTCCAAAAAAACGACATGCTATACTATGACGTCGAAAATGTCCAAAAAAACGACATGCTATACTATGACGTCGAAAATGTCCAAAAAAACGACATTCTATAGTATGACGTCGAAAATGTCCAAAAAAACGACATGCTATACTATGACGTCGAAAATGTCCAAAAAAACGACATGCTATACTATGACGTCGAAAATGTCCAAAAAAACGACATGCTATACGATGTCGTCGAAAATGTCAAAAAAACAACATGCTATACTATGACGTCGAAAATGTCCAAAAAAACGACATTTTATGTTAACCTAGCATAGATCTTTTTGATGTAATTAATGACAGGTACTGCTGATTTGTATTAAATAAATTAGCTAAGATGATACAGCTACATAATACATAGGTGATATGTTCTACATATCACCTATGATATGTAGGTGACGTCATAGTATACTATGACGTCGAAAATGTCCAAAAAACGACATGCTATACTATGACGTCGAAAATGTCAAAAAAACGACATGCTTATACTATGACGTCGAAAATGTCCAAAAAAACGACATTCTATAGTATGACGTCGAAAATGTCCAAAAAAACGACATTCTATAGTATGACGTCAAAAATGTCCAAAAAAACGACATTCTATAGTATGACGTCGAAAATGTCCAAAAAAAACGACATTCTATAGTATGACGTCAAAAATGTCCAAACAAACAACATTCTGCAGTATGACGTCGAAAATGTCCAAAAAAACGACATGCTATACTATGACGTCGAAAGTGTCCAAAGAAACGACATTCTGCAGTATGACGTCGAAAATGTCCAAAAAAACGACATGCTATACTATGACGTCGAAAATGTCCAAAAAACGACATGCTATACTATGTCGAAAATGTCCAAAAAAACGACATTCTATAGTATGACGTCGAAAATGTCAAAAAAACGACATGCCATACTATGACGTGGAAAATGTCAAAAAAACGACATGCTATACTATGACGTCGAAAATGTCAAAAAAAACGACATTCTATAGTATGACGTCGAAAATGTCCAAAAAACCGACATGCTATACTATGACGTCGAAAATGTCCAAAAAAACGACATGCTATATACTATGACGTCGAAAATGTCAAAAAAACAACATGCTATACTATGACGTCGAAAATGTCCAAAAAACGACATGCTATACTATGACGTCGAAAATGTCAAAAAAACGACATGCTTATACTATGACGTCGAAAATGTCCAAAAAAACGACATTCTATAGTATGACGTCAAAAATGTCCAAAAAAACGACATTCTGGAGTATGACGTCAAAAATGTCCAAAAAAACGACATTCTATAGTATGACGTCGAAAATGTCCAAAAAAACAACATTCTATAGTATGACGTCGAAAATGTCCAAAAAAACGACATGCTATACTATGACGTCGAAAATGTTAAAAAAAACGACATGCTTATAGTATGACGTCGAAAATGTCCAAAAAAACGACATGCTATACGATGTCGTCGAAAATGTCAAAAAAACAACATGCTATACTATGACGTCGAAAATGTCCAAAAAAACGACATTTTATGTTAACCTAGCATAGATCTTTTTGATGTAATTAATGACAGGTACTGCTGATTTGTATTAAATAAATTAGCTAAGATGATACAGCTACATAATACATAGGTGATATGTTCTACATATCACCTATGATATGTAGGTGACGTCATAGTATACTATGACGTCGAAAATGTCCAAAAAACGACATGCTATACTATGACGTCGAAAATGTCAAAAAAACGACATGCTTATACTATGACGTCGAAAATGTCCAAAAAAACGACATTCTATAGTATGACGTCGAAAATGTCCAAAAAAAACGACATTCTATAGTATGACGTCAAAAATGTCCAAAAAAACGACATTCTATAGTATGACGTCGAAAATGTCCAAAAAAACGACATTCTATAGTATGACGTCAAAAATGTCCAAACAAACGACATTCTGCAGTATGACGTCGAAAATGTCCAAAAAAACGACATGCTATACTATGACGTCGAAAGTGTCCAAAGAAACGACATTCTGCAGTATGACGTCGAAAATGTCCAAAAACACGACATGCTATACTATGACGTCGGAAATGTCCAAAAAACAACATGCTATACTATGTCGAAAGTGTCCAAAAAAACGACATTCTATAGTATGACGTCGAAAATGTCAAAAAAACGACATGCCATACTATGACGTGGAAAATGTCAAAAAAACGACATGCTATACTATGACGTCGAAAATGTCAAAAAAAACGACATTTTATAGTATGACGTCGAAAATGTCCAAAAAACCGACATGCTATATACTATGACGTCGAAAATGTCAAAAAAACAACATGCTATACTATGACGTCGAAAATGTCCAAAAAACGACATGCTATACTATGACGTCGAAAATGTCAAAAAAAACGACATGCTTATACTATGACGTCGAAAATGTCCAATAAAACGACATTCTATAGTATGACGTCAAAAATGTCCAAAAAAAACGACATTCTGCAGTATGACGTCAAAAATGTCCAAAAAAACGACATTCTATAGTATGACGTCGAAAATGTCCAAAAAAACAACATTCTATAGTATGACGTCGAAAATGTCCAAAAAAACAACATGCTATACTATGACGTCGAAAGTGTCCAAAGAAACGACATTCTGCAGTATGACGTCGAAAATGTCCAAAAAACGACATGCTATACTATGACGTCGAAAATGTCCAAAAAACGACATGCTATACTATGACGTCGAAAATGTCAAAAAAACGACATGCTTATACTATGACGTCGAAAATGTCCAAAAAAACGACATTCTATAGTATGACGTCGAAAATGTCCAAAAAAACGACATTCTATAGTATGACGTCAAAAATGTCCAAAAAAACGACATTCTATAGTATGACGTCGAAAATGTCCAAAAAAACGACATTCTATAGTATGACGTCAAAAATGTCCAAACAAACAACATTCTGCAGTATGACGTCGAAAATGTCCAAAAAAACGACATGCTATACTATGACGTCGAAAGTGTCCAAAGAAACGACATTCTGCAGTATGACGTCGAAAATGTCCAAAAAGACGACATTCTATAGTATGACGTCGAAAATGTCAAAAAAACGACATGCCATACTATGACGTGGAAAATGTCAAAAAAACGACATGCTATACTATGACGTCGAAAATGTCAAAAAAAACGACATTCTATAGTATGACGTCGAAAATGTCCAAAAAACCGACATGCTATACTAAGACGTCGAAAATGTCCAAAAAAACGACATGCTATATACTATGACGTCGAAATGTCAAAAAAAACATGCTATACTATGACGTCGAAAATGTCCAAAAAAACGACATGCTATACTATGTCGAAAATGTCCAAAAAACGACATTCTATAGTATGACGTCGAAAATGTCAAAAAAACGACATGCCATACTATGACGTGGAAAATGTCAAAAAAACGACATGCTATACTATGACCTCGAAAATGTCAAAAAAAACGACATTCTATAGTATGACGTCGAAAATGTCCAAAAAACCGACATGCTATACTAAGACGTCGAAAATGTCCAAAAAAAACGACATGCTATATACTATGACGTCGAAAATGTCAAAAAAAAACATGCTATACTATGACGTCGAAAATGTCCAAAAAACGACATGCTATACTATGACGTCGAAAATGTCAAAAAACGACATGCTTATACTATGACGTCGAAAATGTCCAAAAAAACGACATTCTATAGTATGACGTCAAAAATGTCCAAAAAAACGACATTCTGCAGTATGACGTCAAAAATGTCCAAAAAAACGACATTCTATAGTATGACGTCGAAAATGTCCAAAAAAACAACATTCTATAGTATGACGTCGAAAATGTCCAAAAAAACAACATGCTATACTATGACGTCGAAAGTGTCCAAAGAAACGACATTCTGCAGTATGACGTCGAAAATGTCCAAAAAAACGACATGCTATACTATGACGTCGGAAATGTCCAAAAAACAACATGCTAAACTATGTCGAAAATGTCCAAAAAAACGACATGCTATACTATGACGTCGAAAGTGTGCAAAAAAACGACATTCTATAGTATGACGTCGAAAATGTCAAAAAAACGACATGCCATAATATGACGTGGAAAATGTCCAAAAAAACGACATGCTATACTATGACGTCGGAAATGTCCAAAAAACAACATGCTATACTATGTCGAAAGTGTCCAAAAAAACGACATTCTATAGTATGACGTCGAAAATGTCAAAAAAACGACATGCCATACTATGACGTGGAAAATGTCAAAAAAACGACATGCTATACTATGACGTCGAAAATGTCAAAAAAAACGACATTCTATAGTATGACGTCGAAAATGTCCAAAAAACCGACATGCTATACGATGACGTCGAAAATGTCCAAAAAAACGACATGCTATATACTATGACGTCGAAAATGTCAAAAAAACAACATGCTATACTATGACGTCGAAAATGTCCAAAAAACGACATGCTATACTATGACGTCGAAAATGTCAAAAAAACGACATGCTTATACTATGACGTCGAAAATGTCCAAAAAAACGACATTCTATAGTATGACGTCGAAAATGTCCAAAAAAACGACATTCTATAGTATGACGTCAAAAATGTCCAAACAAACGACATTCTGCAGTATGACGTCGAAAATGTCCAAAAAAACGACATGCTATACTATGACGTCGAAAGTGTCCAAAGAAACGACATTCTGCAGTATGACGTCGAAAATGTCCAAAAAAACGACATGCTATACTATGACGTCGGAAATGTCCAAAAAACAACATGCTAAACTATGTCGAAAATGTCCAAAAAAACGACATGCTATACTATGACGTCGAAAGTGTCCAAAAAAACGACATTCTATAGTATGACGTCGAAAATGTCAAAAAAACGACATGCCATACTATGACGTGGAAAATGTCAAAAAAACGACATGCTATACTATGACGTCGAAAATGTCCAAAAAAACGACATTCTATAGTATGACGTCGAAAATGTCCAAAAAAAACGACATGCTATACTATGACGTCGAAAATGTCCAAAAAAACGACATGCTATACTATGACGTCGAAAATGTCCAAAAAAACGACATGCTATACGATGTCGTCGAAAATGTCAAAAAAACAACATGCTATACTATGACGTCGAAAATGTCCAAAAAAACGACATTTTATGTTAACCTAGCATAGATCTTTTTGATGTAATTAATGACAGGTACTGCTGATTTGTATTAAATAAATTAGCTAAGATGATACAGCTACATAATACATAGGTGATATGTTCTACATATCACCTATGATATGTAGGTGACGTCATAGTATACTATGACGTCGAAAATGTCCAAAAAACGACATGCTATACTATGATGTCGAAAATGTCCAAAAAACGACATGCTATACTATGACGTCGAAAATGTCAAAAAAACGACATGCTTATACTATGACGTCGAAAATGTCAGAAAAACAACATGCTATACTATGACGTCGAAAATGTCCAAAAAAACGACATTTTATGTTAACCTAGCATAGATCTTTTTTATGTAATTAATGACAGGTACTGCTGATTTGTATTAAATAAATTAGCTAAGATGATACAGCTACATAATACATAGGTGATATGTTCTACATATCACCTATGATATGTAGGTGACGTTATAGTATACTATGACGTCGAAAATGTCCAAAAAACGACATGCTATACTATGACGTCGAAAATGTCCAAAAAACGACATGCTATACTATGACGTCGAAAATGTCAAAAAAACGACATGCTTATACTATGACGTCGAAAATGTCCAAAAAAACGACATTCTATAGTATGACGTCGAAAATGTCCAAAAAAACGACATTCTATAGTATGACGTCAAAAATGTCCAAAAAAACGACATTTTGCAGTATGACGTCAAAAATCTTCAAAAAAAAGACATTCTATAGTATGACGTCGAAAATGTCCAAAAAAACGACATTCTATAGTATGACGTCAAAAATTTCCAAACAAACAACATTCTGCAGTATGACGTCGAAAATGTCCAAAAAAACGACATGCTATACTATGACGTCAAACATGTCCAAAAAAACGACATTCTATAGTATGACGTCGAAAATGTCAAAAAAACGACATGCTATAATATGACGTCGAAAGTTTCAAAAAAACGACATTCTATAGTATGACGTCGAAAATGTCAAAAAAACGACATGCCATACTATGACGTGGAAAATGTCAAAAAAACGACATGCTATACTATGACGTCGGAAATGTCCAAAAAACAACATGCTATACTATGTCGAAAATGTCCAAATAGACGACATGCTATACTATGACGTCGAAAATGTCCAAAAAAACGACATGCTATACTATGTCGAAAATGTCCAAAAAACGACATGCTATAGTATGACGTCGAAAATGTCCAAGAAACGACATGCTTTACTATGACGTCGAAAATGTCCAAAAAAACGACATGCTATACTATGACGTCGAAAATGTCAAAAAAACGACATGCTTATACTGTGACGTCGAAAATGTCAAAAAAACGACATGCCATACTATGACGTGGAAAATGTCAAAAAAACGACATGCTATACTATGACGTCAAAAATGTCCAAAAAAACGACATTCTATAGTATGACGTCGAAAATGTCAAAAAAACGACATTCTATAGTATGACGTCGAAAATGTCAAAAAAACGACATGCCATACTATGACGTGGAAAATGTCAAAAAAACGACATGCTATACTATGACGTCGGAAATGTCCAAAAAACAACATGCTATACTATGTCGAAAATGTCCAAAAAAACGACATGCTATACTATGACGTCGAAAATGTCCAAAAAACGACATGCTATACTATGACGTCGAAAATGTCAAAAAAACGACATGCTTATACTATGACGTCGGAAATGTCCAAAAAACAACATGCTATACTATGTCGAAAATGTCCAAAAAAACGACATTCTATAGTATGACGTCGAAAATGTCCAAAAAAACGACATGCTATACTATGACGTCGAAAATGTCCAAAAAACGACATTCTATAGTATGACGTCGAAAATGTCAAAAAAACGACATGCTTATACTATGACGTCGGAAATGTCCAAAAAAACGACATGCTATACTATGACGTCGAAAATGTCCAAAAAAACGACATGCTATGACGTCGAAAATGTCCAAAAAAACGACATTCTATACTATGACGTCGAAAATGTCAAAAAAACGACATGCTATACTATGACGTCGAAAATGTCCAAAAAAACGACATGCTATACTATGACGTCGAAAATGTCAAAAAAAACGACATGCTATACTATGACGTCGAAAATGTCAAAAAAACGACATTCTATAGTATGACGTCAAAAATGTCCAAACAAACGACATTCTGCAGTATGATGTCGAAAATGTCCAAAAAAATGACATTCTATAGTATGACGTCGAAAATGTCCAAAAAAACGACATGCTATACTATGACGTCGAAAATGTCCAAAAAAACGACATTCTATAGTATGACGTCGAAAATGTCCAAAAAACCGACATGCTATACTATGACGTCGAAAATGTCCAAAAAAACGACATGCTATATATACTATGACGTCGAAAATGTCAAAAAAACGACATGCTATACTATGACATGGAAAATTTCCAAAAAAACGACATGCTATAATATGACGTGGAAAATGTCCAAAAAAACGACATGCTATACGATGACGTCGGAAATGTCCAAAAAACAACATGCTATACTATGTCGAAAGTGTCCAAAAAAACGACATTCTATAGTATGACGTCGAAAATGTCAAAAAAACGACATGCCATACTATGACGTGGAAAATGTCAAAAAAACGACATGCTATACTATGACGTCGAAAATGTCAAAAAAAACGACATTCTATAGTATGACGTCGAAAATGTCCAAAAAACCGACATGCTATACTATGACGTCGAAAATGTCCAAAAAAACGACATGCTATATACTATGACGTCGAAAATGTCAAAAAAACAACATGCTTATACTATGACGTCGGAAATGTCCAAAAAACAACATGCTATACTATGTCGAAAATGTCCAAAAACCGACATTCTATAGTATGACGTCGAAAATGTCCAAAAAAACGACATGCTATACTATGACGTCGAAAATGTCCAAAAAAACGACATTCTATAGTATGACGTCGAAAATGTCAAAAAAACGACATGATTATACTATGACGTCGGAAATGTCCAAAAAAACGACATGCTATACTATGACGTCGAAAATGTCCAAAAAAACGACATGCTATGACGTCGAAAATGTCCAAAAAAACGACATTCTATACTATGACGTCGAAAATGTCAAAAAAAACGACATGCTATACTATGACGTCGAGAATGTCCAAAAAAACGACATGCTATACTATGACGTCAAAAATGTCGAAGAAAACGACATGCTATACTATGACGTCGAAAATGTCCAAAAAAACGACATTCTATACTATGACGTCGAAAATGTCAAAAAAAACGACATGCTATACTATGACGTCGAAAATGTCAAAAAAACGACATTCTATAGTATGACGTCAAAAATGTCCAAACAAACGACATTCTGCAGTATGATGTCGAAAATGTCCAAAAAAATGACATTCTATAGTATGACGTCGAAAATGTCCAAAAAAACGACATGCTATACTATGACGTCGAAAATGTCCAAAAAAACGACATTCTATAGTATGACGTCGAAAATGTCCAAAAAACCGACATGCTATACTATGACGTCGAAAATGTCCAAAAAAACGACATGCTATATATACTATGACGTCGAAAATGTCAAAAAAAACGACATGCTATACTATGACATGGAAAATTTCCAAAAAAACGACATGCTATAATATGACGTGGAAAATGTCCAAAAAAACGACATGCTATACTATGACGTCGGAAATGTCCAAAAAACAACATGCTATACTATGTCGAAAGTGTCCAAAAAACGACATTCTATAGTATGACGTCGAAAATGTCAAAAAAACGACATGCCATACTATGACGTGGAAAATGTCAAAAAACGACATGCTATACTATGACGTCGAAAATGTCAAAAAAAACGACATTCTATAGTATGACGTCGAAAATGTCCAAAAAAACGACATGCTATACGATGTCGTCGAAAATGTCAAAAAAACAACATGCTATACTATGACGTCGAAAATGTCCAAAAAAACGACATTTTATGTTAACCTAGCATAGATCTTTTTGATGTAATTAATGACAGGTACTGCTGATTTGTATTAAATAAATTAGCTAAGATGATACAGCTACATAATACATAGGTGATATGTTCTACATATCACCTATGATATGTAGGTGACGTCATAGTATACTATGACGTCGAAAATGTCCAAAAAAGACATGCTATACTATGACGTCGAAAATGTCCAAAAAACGACATGCTATACTATGACGTCGAAAATGTCAAAAAAACGACATGCTTATACTATGACGTCGAAAATGTCCAAAAAAACGACATTCTATAGTATGACGTCGAAAATGTCCAAAAAAACGACATTCTATAGTATGACGTCAAAAATGTCCAAAAAAACGACATTCTATAGTATGACGTCGAAAATGTCCAAAAAAACGACATTCTATAGTATGACGTCAAAAATGTCCAAACAAACAACATTCTGCAGTATGACGTCGAAAATGTCCAAAAAAACGACATGCTATACTATGACGTCAAAAGTGTCCAAAGAAACGACATTCTGCAGTATGACGTCGAAAATGTCCAAAAAGACGACATGCTATACTATGACGTCGAAAATGTCCAAAAAACGACATGCTATACTATGTCGAAAATGTCCAAAAAAACGACATTCTATAGTATGACGTCGAAAATGTCAAAAAAACGACATGCCATACTATGACGTGGAAAATGTCAAAAAAAACGACATTCTATAGTATGACGTCGAAAATGTCCAAAAAACCGACATGCTATACTATGACGTCGAAAATGTCCAAAAAAACGACATGCTATATACTATGACGTCGAAAATGTCAAAAAAACAACATGCTATACTATGACGTCGAAAATGTCCAAAAAACGACATGCTATACTATGACGTCGAAAATGTCAAAAAACGACATGCTTATACTATGACGTCGAAAATGTCCAAAAAACGACATTCTATAGTATGACGTCAAAAATGTCCAAAAAAACGACATTCTGCAGTATGACGTCAAAAATGTCCAAAAAAACGACATTCTATAGTATGACGTCGAAAATGTCCAAAAAAACGACATGCTATACTATGACGTCGAAAGTGTCCAAAGAAACGACATTCTGCAGTATGACGTCGAAAATGTCCAAAAAAACGACATGCTATACTATGACGTCGGAAATGTCCAAAAAACAACATGCTAAACTATGTCGAAAATGTCCAAAAAAACGACATGCTATACTATGACGTCGAAAGTGTCCAAAAAAACGACATTCTATAGTATGACGTCGAAAATGTCAAAAAAACGACATGCCATAATATGACGTGGAAAATGTCCAAAAAAACGACATGCTATACTATGACGTCGGAAATGTCCAAAAAACAACATGCTATACTATGTCGAAAGTGTCCAAAAAAACGACATTCTATAGTATGACGTCGAAAATGTCAAAAAAACGACATGCCATACTATGACGTGGAAAATGTCAAAAAAACGACATGCTATACTATGACGTCGAAAATGTCAAAAAAAACGACATTCTATAGTATGACGTCGAAAATGTCCAAAAAACCGACATGCTATACTATGACGTCGAAAATGTCCAAAAAACGACATGCTATACTATGACGTCGAAAATGTCAAAAAAACGACATGCTTATACTATGACGTCGAAAATGTCCAAAAAAACGACATTCTATAGTATGACGTCAAAAATGTCCAAAAAAACGACATTCTGCTGTATGACGTCAAAAATGTCCAAAAAAACGACATTCTATAGTATGACATCGAAAATGTCCAAAAAAACGACATTCTATAGTATGACGTCAAAAATGTCCAAACAAACGACATTCTGCAGTATGACGTCGAAAATGTCCAAAAAAACGACATGCTATACTATGACGTCGAAAATGTCCAAAAAACGACATTCTATAGTATGACGTCGAAAATGTCCAAAAAAACGACATGCTATACTATGACGTCGAAAATGTCCAAAAAAACGACATGCTATACTATGACGTCGAAAATGTCCAAAAAAACGACATTCTATAGTATGACGTCGAAAATGTCCAAAAAAACGACATGCTATACTATGACGTCGAAAATGTCCAAAAAAACGACATGCTATACTATGACGTCGAAAATGTCCAAAAAAACGACATGCTATACTATGACGTCGAAAATGTCCAAAAAACGACATTTTATGTTAACCTAGCATAGATCTTTTTGATGTAATTAATGACAGGTACTGCTGATTTGTATTAAATAAATTAGCTAAGATGATACAGCTACATAATACATAGGTGATATGTTCTACATATCACCTATGATATGTAGGTGACGTCATAGTATACTATGACGTCGAAAATGTCCAAAAAACGACATGCTATACTATGACGTCGAAAATGTCAAAAAAACGACATGCTTATTCTATGACGTCGAAAATGTCCAAAAAAACGACATTCTATAGTATGACGTCGAAAATGTCCAAAAAAACGACATTCTATAGTATGACGTCAAAAATGTCCAAAAAAACGACATTCTATAGTATGACGTCGAAAATGTCCAAAAAAACGACATTCTATAGTATGACGTCAAAAATGTCCAAACAAACAACATTCTGCAGTATGACGTCGAAAATGTCCAAAAAAACGACATGCTATACTATGACGTCGAAAGTGTCCAAAGAAACGACATTCTGCAGTATGACGTCGAAAATGTCCAAAAAGACGACATGCTATACTATGACGTCGAAAATGTCCAAAAAAACGACATGCTATACTATGTCGAAAATGTCCAAAAAAACGACATTGTATAGTATGACGTCGAAAATGTCAAAAAAACGACATTCTATAGTATGACGTCGAAAATGTCCAAAAAACCGACATGCTATACTATGACGTCGAAAATGTCCAAAAAAACGACATGCTATATACTATGACGTCGAAAATGTCAAAAAAACAACATGCTATACTATGACGTCGAAAATGTCCAAAAAACGACATGCTATACTATGACGTCGAAAATGTCAAAAAAACGACATGCTTATACTATGACGTCGAAAATGTCCAAAAAAACGACATTCTATAGTATGACGTCAAAAATGTCCAAAAAAACGACATTCTGGAGTATGACGTCAAAAATGTCCAAAAAAACGACATTCTATAGTATGACGTCGAAAATGTCCAAAAAAACAACATTCTATAGTATGACGTCGAAAATGTCCAAAAAAACGACATGCTATACTATGACGTCGAAAATGTCAAAAAAACGACATGCTTATACTATGACGTCGAAAATGTCCAAAAAAACGACATTCTATAGTATGACGTCAAAAATGTCCAAAAAAACGACATTCTGCAGTATGACGTCAAAAATGTCCAAAAAACGACATTCTATAGTATGACATCGAAAATGTCCAAAAAAACGACATTCTATAGTATGACGTCAAAAATGTCCAAAAAACAACATGCTATACTATGACGTCGGAAATGTCCAAAAAACAACATGCTATACTATGTCGAAAGTGTCCAAAAAAACGACATTCTATAGTATGACGTCGAAAATGTCAAAAAAACGACATGCCATACTATGACGTGGAAAATGTCAAAAAAACGACATGCTATACTATGACGTCGAAAATGTCAAAAAAAACGACATTCTATAGTATGACGTCGAAAATGTCCAAAAAACCGACATGCTATACTATGACGTCGAAAATGTCCAAAAAAACGACATGCTATATACTATGACGTCGAAAATGTCAAAAAAAACAACATGCTATACTATGACGTCGAAAATGTCCAAAAAACGACATGCTATACTATGACGTCGAAAATGTCAAAAAAACGACATGCTTATACTATGACGTCGAAAATGTCCAAAAAAACGACATTCTATAGTATGACGTCAAAAATGTCCAAAAAAACGACATTCTGCAGTATGACGTCAAAAATGTCCAAAAAAACGACATTCTATAGTATGACATCGAAAATGTCCAAAAAAACGACATTCTATAGTATGACGTCAAAAATGTCCAAACAAACGACATTCTGCAGTATGACGTCGAAAATGTCCAAAAAAACGACATGCTATACTATGACGTCGAAAGTGTCCAAAGAAACGACATTCTGCAGTATGACGTCGAAAATGTCCAAAAAAACGACATGCTATACTATGACGTCGGAAATGTCCAAAAAACAACATGCTAAACTATGTCGAAAATGTCCAAAAAAACGACATGCTATACTATGACGTCGAAAGTGTCCAAAAAAACGACATTCTATAGTATGACGTCGAAAATGTCAAAAAAACGACATGCCATACTATGACGTGGAAAATGTCAAAAAAACGACATGCTATACTATGACGTCGAAAATGTCCAAAAAAACGACATTCTATAGTATGACGTCGAAAATGTCCAAAAAAACGACATGCTATACTATGACGTCGAAAATGTCCAAAAAAACGACATGCTATACTATGACGTCGAAAATGTCCAAAAAAACGACATTCTATAGTATGACGTCGAAAATGTCCAAAAAAACGACATGCTATACTATGACGTCGAAAATGTCCAAAAAAACGACATGCTATACTATGACGTCGAAAATGTCCAAAAAAACGACATGCTATACGATGTCGTCGAAAATGTCAAAAAAACAACATGCTATACTATGACGTCGAAAATGTCCAAAAAAACGACATTTTATGTTAACCTAGCATAGATCTTTTTGATGTAATTAATGACAGGTACTGCTGATTTGTATTAAATAAATTAGCTAAGATGATACAGCTACATAATACATAGGTGATATGTTCTACATATCACCTATGATATGTAGGTGACGTCATAGTATACTATGACGTCGAAAATGTCCAAAAAACGACATGCTATACTATGACGTCGAAAATGTCAAAAAAACGACATGCTTATACTATGACGTCGAAAATGTCCAAAAAAACGACATTCTATAGTATGACGTCGAAAATGTCCAAAAAAACGACATTCTATAGTATGACGTCAAAAATGTCCAAAAAAACGACATTCTATAGTATGACGTCGAAAATGTCCAAAAAAACGACATTCTATAGTATGACGTCAAAAATGTCCAAACAAACAACATTCTGCAGTATGACGTCGAAAATGTCCAAAAAAACGACATGCTATACTATGACGTCGAAAGTGTCCAAAGAAACGACATTCTGCAGTATGACGTCGAAAATGTCCAAAAAGACGACATGCTATACTATGACGTCGAAAATGTCCAAAAAAACGACATGCTATACTATGTCGAAAATGTCCAAAAAAACGACATTCTATAGTATGACGTCGAAAATGTCAAAAAAACGACATGCCATACTATGACGTGGAAAATGTCAAAAAAACGACATGCTATACTATGACGTCGAAAATGTCAAAAAAAACGACATTCTATAGTATGACGTCGAAAATGTCCAAAAAACCGACATGCTATACTATGACGTCGAAAATGTCCAAAAAAACGACATGCTATATACTATGACGTCGAAAATGTCAAAAAAACAACATGCTATACTATGACGTCGAAAATGTCCAAAAAACGACATGCTATACTATGACGTCGAAAATGTCAAAAAAACGACATGCTATACTACGACGTCGAAAATGTCCAAAAAACGACATTCTATAGTATGACGTCGAAACTGTCCAAAAAAACGACATTCTGTAGTATGACGTCAAAAATGTCCAAAAAAACGACATTCTATAGTATGACGTCGAAAATGTCCAAAAAAACAACATTCTATAGTATGACGTCGAAAATGTCCAAAAAAACGACATGCTATACTATGACGTCGAAAATGTTAAAAAAAACGACATGCTTATAGTATGACGTCGAAAATGTCCAAAAAAAACGACATGCTATACGATGTCGTCGAAAATGTCAAAAAACAACATGCTATACTATGACGTCGAAAATGTCCAAAAAAACGACATTTTATGTTAACCTAGCATAGATCTTTTTGATGTAATTAATGACAGGTACTGCTGATTTGTATTAAATAAATTAGCTAAGATGATACAGCTACATAATACATAGGTGATATGTTCTACATATCACCTATGATATGTAGGTGACGTCATAGTATACTATGACGTCGAAAATGTCCAAAAAACGACATGCTATACTATGACGTCGAAAATGTCAAAAAAACGACATGCTTATACTATGACGTCGAAAATGTCCAAAAAAAACGACATTCTATAGTATGACGTCGAAAATGTCCAAAAAAACGACATTCTATAGTATGACGTCAAAAATGTCCAAAAAAACGACATTCTATAGTATGACGTCGAAAATGTCCAAAAAAACGACATTCTATAGTATGACGTCAAAAATGTCCAAACAAACGACATTCTGCAGTATGACGTCGAAAATGTCCAAAAAAACGACATGCTATACTATGACGTCGAAAGTGTCCAAAGAAACGACATTCTGCAGTATGACGTCGAAAATGTCCAAAAACACGACATGCTATACTATGACGTCGGAAATGTCCAAAAAACAACATGCTATACTATGTCGAAAGTGTCCAAAAAAACGACATTCTATAGTATGACGTCGAAAATGTCAAAAAAACGACATGCCATACTATGACGTGGAAAATGTCAAAAAAACGACATGCTATACTATGACGTCGAAAATGTCAAAAAAAACGACATTTTATAGTATGACGTCGAAAATGTCCAAAAAACCGACATGCTATATACTATGACGTCGAAAATGTCAAAAAAACAACATGCTATACTATGACGTCGAAAATGTCCAAAAAACGACATGCTATACTATGACGTCGAAAATGTCAAAAAAACGACATGCTTATACTATGACGTCGAAAATGTCCAATAAAACGACATTCTATAGTATGACGTCAAAAATGTCCAAAAAAACGACATTCTGCAGTATGACGTCAAAAATGTCCAAAAAAACGACATTCTATAGTATGACGTCGAAAATGTCCAAAAAAACAACATTCTATAGTATGACGTCGAAAATGTCCAAAAAAACAACATGCTATACTATGACGTCGAAAGTGTCCAAAGAAACGACATTCTGCAGTATGACGTCGAAAATGTCCAAAAAAACGACATGCTATACTATGACGTCGAAAATGTCCAAAAAACGACATGCTATACTATGACGTCGAAAATGTCAAAAAAACGACATGCTTATACTATGACGTCGAAAATGTCCAAAAAAACGACATTCTATAGTATGACGTCGAAAATGTCCAAAAAAACGACATTCTATAGTATGACGTCAAAAATGTCCAAAAAAACGACATTCTATAGTATGACGTCGAAAATGTCCAAAAAAACGACATTCTATAGTATGACGTCAAAAATGTCCAAACAAACAACATTCTGCAGTATGACGTCGAAAATGTCCAAAAAAACGACATGCTATACTATGACGTCGAAAGTGTCCAAAGAAACGACATTCTGCAGTATGACGTCGAAAATGTCCAAAAAGACGACATTCTATAGTATGACGTCGAAAATGTCAAAAAAACGACATGCCATACTATGACGTGGAAAATGTCAAAAAAACGACATGCTATACTATGACGTCGAAAATGTCAAAAAAAACGACATTCTATAGTATGACGTCGAAAATGTCCAAAAAACCGACATGCTATACTAAGACGTCGAAAATGTCCAAAAAAACGACATGCTATATACTATGACGTCGAAAATGTCAAAAAAAAAACATGCTATACTATGACGTCGAAAATGTCCAAAAAAACGACATGCTATACTATGTCGAAAATGTCCAAAAAAACGACATTCTATAGTATGACGTCGAAAATGTCAAAAAAACGACATGCCATACTATGACGTGGAAAATGTCAAAAAAACGACATGCTATACTATGACCTCGAAAATGTCAAAAAAAACGACATTCTATAGTATGACGTCGAAAATGTCCAAAAAACCGACATGCTATACTAAGACGTCGAAAATGTCCAAAAAAACGACATGCTATATACTATGACGTCGAAAATGTCAAAAAAAAAACATGCTATACTATGACGTCGAAAATGTCCAAAAAACGACATGCTATACTATGACGTCGAAAATGTCAAAAAAACGACATGCTTATACTATGACGTCGAAAATGTCCAAAAAAACGACATTCTATAGTATGACGTCAAAAATGTCCAAAAAAACGACATTCTGCAGTATGACGTCAAAAATGTCCAAAAAAACGACATTCTATAGTATGACGTCGAAAATGTCCAAAAAAACAACATTCTATAGTATGACGTCGAAAATGTCCAAAAAAACAACATGCTATACTATGACGTCGAAAGTGTCCAAAGAAACGACATTCTGCAGTATGACGTCGAAAATGTCCAAAAAAACGACATGCTATACTATGACGTCGGAAATGTCCAAAAAACAACATGCTAAACTATGTCGAAAATGTCCAAAAAAACGACATGCTATACTATGACGTCGAAAGTGTGCAAAAAAACGACATTCTATAGTATGACGTCGAAAATGTCAAAAAACGACATGCCATAATATGACGTGGAAAATGTCCAAAAAAACGACATGCTATACTATGACGTCGGAAATGTCCAAAAAACAACATGCTATACTATGTCGAAAGTGTCCAAAAAAACGACATTCTATAGTATGACGTCGAAAATGTCAAAAAAACGACATGCCATACTATGACGTGGAAAATGTCAAAAAAACGACATGCTATACTATGACGTCGAAAATGTCAAAAAAACGACATGCTATAGTATGACGTCGAAAATGTCCAAAAAACCGACATGCTATACGATGACGTCGAAAATGTCCAAAAAAACGACATGCTATATACTATGACGTCGAAAATGTCAAAAAAACAACATGCTATACTATGACGTCGAAAATGTCCAAAAAACGACATGCTATACTATGACGTCGAAAATGTCAAAAAAACGACATGCTTATACTATGACGTCGAAAATGTCCAAAAAAACGACATTCTATAGTATGACGTCGAAAATGTCCAAAAAAACGACATTCTATAGTATGACGTCAAAAATGTCCAAACAAACGACATTCTGCAGTATGACGTCGAAAATGTCCAAAAAAACGACATGCTATACTATGACGTCGAAAGGTCCAAAGAAACGACATTCTGCAGTATGACGTCGGAAAACTGTCCAAAAAAACGACATGCTATACTATGAGTCGGAAATGTCCAAAAAACAACATGCTAAACTATGTCGAAAATGTCCAAAAAACGACATGCTATACTATGACGTCGGAAATGTCCAAAAAACAACATGCTATACTATGTCGAAAGTGTCCAAAAAAAACGACATTCTATAGTATGACGTCGAAAATGTCAAAAAAACGACATGCCATACTATGACGTGGCAATGTCAAAAAAACGACATTGCTATACTATGACGTCGAAAATGTCAAAAAACGACATGCTATTACTATGACGTCGAAAATGTCCAAAAAAACGACATTCTATAGTATGACGTCGAAAATGTACCAAAAAAACGACATGCTATACTATGACGTCGAAAATGTCCAAAAAAACGACATGCTATACTATGACGTCGAAACTGTCCAAAAAACGACATGCTATACGATGTCGTCGAAAATGTCAAAAAAACAACATGCTATACTATGACGTCGAAATGTCCAAAAAACGACATTTTATGTTAACCTAGCATAGATCTTTTTGATGTAATTAATGACAGGTACTGCTGATTTGTATTAAATAAATTAGCTAAGATGATACAGCCTACATAATACATAGGTGATATGTTCTACATATCACCTATGATATGTAGGGTGACGTCATAGTATACTATGACGTCGAAAATGTCCAAAAACGACATGCTATACTATGACGTCGAAAATGTCAAAAAAACGACCATGCTATATACTATGACGTCGAACATGTCAAAAAACAACATGCTATACTATGACGTCGAAAATGTCCAAAAAACGACATGCTTATACTATGACGTCGAAAATGTCAAAAAAACGACATGCTTATACTATGACGTCGAAAATGTCCAAAAAACGATCATCTTCTATAGTATGACGTCAAAAATGTCCAAAAAAACGACATTCTGCAGTATGACGTCAAAAATGTCCAAAAAAACGACATTCTATAGTATGACGTCGAAAATGTCCAAAAAACGACATGCTATACTATGACGTCGAAAGTGTCCAAAGAAACGACATTCTGCAGTATGACGTCGCAAATGTCCAAAAAAACGACATGCTATACTATGACGTCGGAAATGTCCAAAAAACAACATGCTAAACTAGTCGAACATGTCCAAAAAAACGACATGCTATACTATGACGTCGAAAGTGTCCAAAAAAACGACATTCTAGTATGACGTCGAAAATGTCAAAAAAACGACATGCCATTTAATATGACGTGGAAAATGTCCAAAAAAACGACATGCTTATACTATGACGTCGGAAATGTCCAAAAAACAACATGCTATACTATGTCGAAAGTGTCCAAAAAAAACGACATTCTATAGTATGACGTCGAAATGTCAAAAAAACGACATGCCATACTATGACGTGGAAAATGTCAAAAAAACGACATGCTATACTATGCCGTCGGAAAATGTCAAAAAAAACGACATTCTATAGTATGACGTCGAAAATGTCCAAAAAAACCGACATGCTATACTATGACGTCGAAAATGTCCAAAAAAACGACATGCTATATACTATGACGTCGAAAATGTCAAAAAACAACATGCTATACTATGACGTCGAAAATGTCCAAAAAACGACATGCTATACTATGACGTCGAAAATGTCAAAAAAAACGACATGCTTATACTATGACGTCGAAACTGTCCAAAAAAACGACATTCTATAGTATGACGTCAAAAATGTCCAAAAAAACGACATTCTGCTGTATGACGTCAAAAATGTCCAAAAACACGACATTCTATAGTATGACATCGAAAATGTCCAAAAAAACGACATTCTTATAGTATGACGTCAAAAATGTCCAAACAAACGACATTCTGCAGTATGACGTCGAAAATGTCCAAAAAAACGACATGCTATACTATGACGTCGAAAGTGTCCAAAGAACGACATTATATAGTATGACGTCGAAAATGTCCAAAAAAACGACATGCTATACTATGACGTCGAAAATGTCCAAAAAAAACGACATGCTATACTATGACGTCGAAAATGTCCAAAAAAACGACATTCTATAGTATGACGTCGAAAATGTCCAAAAAAACGACATGCTATACTATGACGTCGAAAATGTCCAAAAAAACGACATGCTATACTATGACGTCGAAAATGTCCAAAAAAACGACATGCTATACTATGACGTCGAAAATGTCCAAAAAAACGACATTTTATGTTAACCTAGCATAGATCTTTTTGATGTAATTAATGACAGGTACTGCTGATTTGTATTAAATAAATTAGCTAAGATGATACAGCTACATAATACATAGGTGATATGTTCTACATATCACCTATGATATGTAGGTGACGTCATAGTATACTATGACGTCGAAAATGTCCAAAAAACGACATGCTATACTATGACGTCGAAAATGTCAAAAAAACGACATGCTTATTCTATGACGT
>NC_040244.1:8210665-8232152 GCF_001444195.1 Xiphophorus couchianus | reverse complement strand
CGACATGCTATACTATGACGTCGAAAATGTCCAAAAAAACGACATCTATACTATGACGTCGAAAATGTCAAAAAACGACATGCTATACTATGACGGAAAATGTCCAAAAAACGACATGCTATACTATGACGTGGAAATGTCCAAAAAAACGACATGCATACTATGACTGGAAAATGTCCAAAAAAAGACATGCTATACTATGACGTCGAAAATGTCCAAAAAACGACATGCATACTATGACGTCGAAAATGTCAAAAAAAACGACATGCAATACTATGACGTCGAAAATGTCCAAAAAAACGACATGCTATACTATGACGTCGAAAATGTCCAAAAAAACGACATGCATACTATGACGGAAATGTCCAAAAAAAACGACATGCTATACTATGACGTCGAAAATGTCCAAAAAAACGACATGCATACTATGACGTCGAAAATGTCCAAAAAAACGACATGCTATGACGTCGAAAATGTCCAAAAAACGACATGCTATACTATGACGTCGAAAATGTCCAAAAAAACGACATGCAATACTATGACGTCGAAAATGTCAAAAAACGACATGTATACTATGACGTCGAAAATGTCCAAAAAAATGACATCATACTATGACGTCGAAAATGTCCAAAAAAAGACATACTATACTATGACGTCGAAAATGTCCAAAAAAAATGAAATACTATACTATGACGTCGAAAATGTCAAAAAAAAACTATACTATGACGTCGAAAATGTCCAAAAAACGACATGCTATACTATGACGTCGAAAATGTCCAAAAAAACGACATCTATACTATGACGTCGAAATGTCCAAAAAACGACATGCTATATATGACGTCGAAAATGTCCAAAAAAAACGACATGCTATACTATGACGTCGAAAATGTCCAAAAAAACGACATGCTATACTATGACGTCGAAAATGTCCAAAAAAAAAACATGCTATACTATGACGTCGAAAATGTCACCAAAAGACATGCAATACTATGACGTCGAAAATGTCCAAAAAAACGACATGCAATACTATGACGGAAAATGTCCAAAAAAATGACATGCATGTACTATGACGTCAAAAATGTCCAAAAAACGACATGCATACTATGACGTGGAAAATGTCAAAAAAAACGACATGCAATACTATGACGTGGAAAATGTCCAAAAAACGACATCATACTATGACGTGGAAAATGTCCAAAAAAACGACATGCATACTATGACGTGGAAAATGTCAAAAAAGGACAGGCAATACTATGACGTCGAAAATGTCCAAAAAAACGACATGCTATACTATGACGTGGAAAATATCCAAAAAAACGACATGCATACTATGACGTGAAAATGTCAAAAAACGACATGCAATACTATGACGTCGAAAATGTCAAAAAAAGACATGCTATACTATGACGTCAAAAATGTCCAAAAAACGACATGCTATACTATGACGTCGAAAATGTCCAAAAAACGACATGCTATACTATGACGTCGAAAATGTCCAAAAAAAGACATGCCATACTATGACGTCGAAAATGTCCAAAAAAACGACATGCTATACTATGACGTCGAAAATGTCAAAAAAGACATAGTATACTATGACGTCGAAAATGTCCAAAAAAATGACATACCATACTATGACGTCGAAAATGTCCAAAAAATGACATACTATACTATGACGTCGAAAATTACAAAAAAACGAATACTATACTATGACGTCGAAAACGTCCAAAAAAACGACATGCTATACTATGACGTCGAAAACGTCCAAAAAACGACATGCTATACTATGACGTCGAAAAGGTCAAAAAAACGACATGCTATACTATGACGTCGAAAACGTCCAAAAAAACGACATGCTATACTATGACGTGGAAAACGTCCAAAAAAAACGACATGCATACTATGACGTGGAAAATGTCGAAAAAAGAAGCAATACTATGACGTCGAAAATGTCCAAAAAAACGACATGCTATACTATGATGTGGAAAATATCCAAAAAAACGACATGCATACTATGACGTCGAAAATGTCGAAAAAACGACAGCAATACTATGACGTCGAAAATGTCCAAAAAAACGACATGCTATACTATGATGTGGAAAATATCCAAAAAAACGACATCTATACTATGACGTCGAAAATGTCCAAAAAACGACATGCTATACTATGACGTCGAAAATGTCAAAAAAACGACATGCTATACTATGACGTCAAAATGTCCAAAAAAACGACATGCAATAGTATGACGTCGAAAATGTCCAAAAAAACGACATTCTATACTATGACGTGGAAATGTCCAAAAAACGACATGCTATATATGACGTGGAAAATGTCCAAAAAAACGACATGCTATACTATGATGTCGAAAATGTCCAAAAAAACGACATGCTATACTATGACGTGGAAAATGTCCAAAAAAACGACATGCCATACTATGACGTGGAAAATGTCAAAAAAAGGACAGGTAATACTATGACGTCGAAAATGTCCAAAAAAACGACATGCTATACTATGATGTGGAAAATGTCCAAAAAAACGACATCTATACTATGACGTCGAAAATGTCCAAAAAAACGACATGCTATACTATGACGTCGAAAATGTCAAAAAAACGACATGCTATACTATGACGTCGAAAATGTCCAAAAAAATGACATGCATACTATGACGTCGAAAATGTCCAAAAAAAGACATGCTATACTATGACGTCGAAAATGTCAAAAAAATGAAATACTATACTGTGACGTCGAAAACGTCCAAAAAATGAAATACTATACTATGACGTCGAAAATGTCCAAAAAACGACATGCTATACTATGACGTCGAAAATGTCCAAAAAAACGACATCTATACTATGACGTGGAAATGTCCAAAAAACGACATGCTATATATGACGTGGAAAATGTCCAAAAAAACGACATGCTATACTATGACGTCGAAAATGTCCAAAAAACGACATGTATACTATGACGTCGAAAATTCAAAAAAATGAAATACTATACTATGACGTCGAAAACGTCACCAAAAGACATGCAATACTATGACGTGAAAATGTCCAAAAAAACGACATGCTATACTATGACATGGAAAATGTCCAAAAAAATGACATGCCATACTATGACGTCAAAAATGTCCAAAAAACGACATGCATACTATGACGTGGAAAATGTCAAAAAAACGACGGCAATACTATGACGTGGAAAATGTCCAAAAAAACGACATCTATACTATGACGTGGAAATGTCCAAAAAACGACATGCATACTATGACGTCGAAAATGTCCAAAAAAAGACATGCTATACTATGACGTCGAAAATGTCCAAAAAAACGACATCCAATATTATGACGTCGAAAATGTCAGAAAAAAGACATAGTATACTATGACGTCAAAAATGTCCAAAAAATGACATACCATACTATGACGTCGAAAATGTCCAAAAAAATGACACATACCATAATATAGACGTCGAAAATGTCCAAAAAATGACATACTATACTATGACGTCGAAAACGTTACAAAAAATGAAATATATACTATGACGTCGAAAATGTCACAAAAAAATGACATGCAATACTATGACGTCGAAAATGTCAAAAAACGACATGCATACTATGACGTCGAAAATGTCAAAAAAACGACATGCTATACTATGATGTCGAAAATGTCCAAAAAAACGACATCTATACTATGACGTGGAAAATGTCCAAAAAAACGACATGCCATACTATGACGTGGAAAATGTCAAAAAAGGACAGGCAATACTATGACGTCGAAAATGTCCAAAAAAACGACATGCTATACTATGATGTGGAAAATATCCAAAAAAAGACATTCATACTATGACGTCGAAAATGTCCAAAAAACGACATGCTATACTATGACGTCGAAAATGTCAAAAAAACGACATGCTATATACTATGACGTGGAAAATGTCCAAAAAAACGACATGCTATACTATGACGTGAAAATGTCCAAAAAAACGACATGCCATACTATGACGTCGAAAATGTCAAAAAACGACATGCTATATACTATGACGTGGAAAATGTCCAAAAAAACGACATGCTATACTATGACGTTGAAAATGTCCATAAAAATGACATACCATACTATGACGTGGAAAATGTCAAAAAAAGACAGGCAATACTATGACGTGGAAAATGTCAAAAAAGGACAGGCAATACTATGACGTGGAAAATGTCAAAAAAGGACAGGCAATACTATGACGTGGAAAATGTCCAAAAAAACGACATGCATACTATGACGTGGAAAATGTCAAAAAAAGACAGGCAATACTATGACGTGGAAAATGTCAAAAAAGGACAGGCAATACTATGACGTGGAAAATGTCCAAAAAAACGACATGCTATACTATGATGTGGAAAATATCCAAAAAACGACATCTATACTATGACGTCGAAAATGTCCAAAAAACGACATGCTATACTATGACGTCGAAAATGTCAAAAAAACGACATGCTATACTATGACGTCGAAAATGTCCAAAAAACGACATCTATACTATGACGTGGAAATATGTCCAAAAAAGCGACATGCTATATATGACGTGGAAAATGTCCAAAAAAACGACATGCCATACTATGACGTCGAAAATGTCCAAAAAAGCGACATGCTATATATGACGTGGAAAATGTCCAAGAAAACGACATGCCATACTATGACGTCGCAAATGTCAAAAAACGACATGCCATACTATGACGTCGAAAATGTCCAAAAAAAGTGACATAGTATACTATGACGTCGAAAATGTCAGAAAAAAGACATAGTATACTATGACGTCAAAATGTCCAAAAAAATGACATACCATACTATGACGTCGAAAATGTCCAAAAAATGACATACTATACTATGACGTCGAAAACGTTACAAAAAAATGAAATACTACACTATGACGTCGAAAACGTCACAAAAAAGACATGCAATACTATGACGTCGAAAACGTCAAAAAAACGACATGCAATACTATGACGTCGAAAATGTCAAAAAAACGACATGCTATACTATGATGTCGAAAATGTCCAAAAAAACGACATTCTATACTATGACGTCGAAAATGTCCAAAAAAACGACATGCAATACTATGACATGGAAAATGTCCAAAAAAATGACATGCCATACTATGACGTCAAAAATGTCCAAAAAAAAGACATGCCATACTATGACGTGGAAAATGTCAAAAAAAGGACAGCAATACTATGACGTGGAAAATGTCAAAAAAGGACATGCTATACTATGATGTGGAAAATATCCAAAAAAACGACATTCTATACTATGACGTCAAAAATGTCCAAAAAACGACATGCTATACTATGACGTCGAAAATGTCAAAAAAACGACATGCTATACTATGACGTCGAAAATGTCCAAAAAAACGACATCCAATAGTATGACGTCGAAAACGTTACAAAAAATGAATACTATACTATGATGTCAAAAATGTCCAAAAAAACGACTCTATACTATGACGTAGAAAATGTCCAAAAAACGACATGTATATATGACGTGGAAAATGTCCAAAAAAACGACATTCTATACTATGACGTTGAAAATGTCCAAAAAAACGACATGCCATACTATGACGTGGAAAATGTCGAAAAAAGGACAGGCAATACTATGACGTCGAAAATGTCCAAAAAAACGACATGCTATACTATGATGTGGAAAATATCCAAAAAAACGACATGCTATACTATGACGTCGAAAATGTCCAAAAAAGTGACATAGTATACTATGACGTCGAAAATGTCAAAAAAACGACATAGTATACTATGACGTCGAAAATGTCCAAAAAATGACATACCATACTATATCGTCGAAAATGTCCAAAAAAATGACATACTATACTATGACGTCGAAAACGTTACAAAAAAATGAAAACTATACTATGACGTCGAAAACGTCACAAAAAAGACATGCAATACTATGACGTCGAAAATGTCAAAAAAACGACATGCAATACTATGACGTCGAAAATGTCAAAAAACCACATGCTATACTATGATGTCGAAAATGTCCAAAAAAACGACATTCTATACTATGACGTGGAAAATGTCCAAAAAACGACATGCCATACTATGACGTGGAAAATGTCAAAAAAAGGACAGGCAATACTATGACGTGGAAAATGTCAAAAAAAGGACAGGCAATACTATGACGTCGAAAATGTCCAAAAAAACGACATGCTATACTATGATGTGGACAATCCAAAAAAACGACATTCTATACTATGACGTGGAATATGTCCAAAAAAGCGACATGCTATATATGACGTGGAAAATGTCCAAAAAAAACGACATGCCATACTATGACGTCGAAAATGTCCAAAAAAACGACATTCTATACTATGACGGGAATATGTCCAAAAAAGCGACATGCTATATATGACGTGGAAAATGTCCAAGAAACGACATGCCATACTATGACGTCGCAAATGAAAAAAACGACATGCCATACTATGACGTCGAAAATGTCCAAAAAGTGACATAGTATACTATGACGTCGAAAATGTCAGAAAAAAGACATAGTATACTATGACGTCAAAAATGTCCAAAAAAATGACATACCATACTATGACGTCGAAAATGTCCAAAAAATGACATATACTATGACGTCGAAAACGTTACAAAAAAATGAAATACTATACTATGACGTCGAAAACGTCACAAAAAAGACATGCAATACTATGACGTCGAAAATGTCAAAAAAACGACATTCTATACTATGACGTGGAAAATGTCCAAAAAAACGACATGCAATACTATGACATGGAAAATGTCCAAAAAAATGACATGCCATACTAGGACATCAAAAATGTCCAAATAAACGACATGCCATACTATGACGGAAAATGTCAAAAAAAGGACAGGCAATACTATGACGTGGAAAATGTCAAAAAAAGGACATGCTATACTATGATGTGGAAAAATCCAAAAAAACGACATTCTATACTATGACGTCGAAAATGTCCAAAAAACGACATTCTATACTATGACGTGGAATATGTCCAAAAAAGCGACATGCTATATATGACGTGGAAAATGTCCAAAAAAACGACATGCTATACTATGATGTCGAAAATGTCCAAAAAAACGACATGCCATACTATGACGTGGAAAATGTCAAAAAAAGGACAGGTAATACTATGACGTCGAAAATGTCCAAAAAAACGACATGCTATACTATGATGTGGAAAATATCCAAAAAAAACGACATTCTATACTATGACGTCGAAAATGTCCAAAAAAACGACATGCTATACTATGACGTGGAAAATGTCCAAAAAAACGACATGCTATACTATGACGTCGAAAATGTCCAAAAAAATGACATACCATACTATGACGTCGAAAATGTCCAAAAAATGACATACTATACTATGACGTCGAAAACGTTACAAAAAAATGAAATATTATACTGTGACGTCGAAAACGTCCAAAAAATGAAATACTATACTATGACGTCGAAAACGTCCAAAAAACGACATGCTATACTATGACGTCGAAAATGTCCAAAAAAAACGACATTCTATACTATGACGTGGAAATGTCCAAAAAAGCGACATGCTATATATGACGTGGAAA
This sequence comes from Xiphophorus couchianus, assembly GCF_001444195.1. Taxonomy (NCBI): domain Eukaryota; kingdom Metazoa; phylum Chordata; class Actinopteri; order Cyprinodontiformes; family Poeciliidae; genus Xiphophorus; species Xiphophorus couchianus. The sequence goes on along the minus strand of NC_040244.1, from coordinate 8,224,553 downwards.
ATGTCCAAAGAAACGACATGCTAACTATGACGGGAAAATGTCCAAAAAAACGACATGCAATACTATGACATGGAAAATGTCCAAAAAAATGACATGCCATACTATGACGTCAAAAATGTCCAAATAAAAGACATGCCATACTATGACGTGGAAAATGTCAAAAAAAGGACAGGCAATACTATGACGTGGAAAATGTCAAAAAAAGGACATGCTATACTATGATGTGGAAAATATCCAAAAAAAACGACATTCTATACTATGACGTCGAAAATGTCCAAAAAAACGACATGCTATACTATGACGTCGAAAATGTCAAAAAAACGACATGCTATACTATGACGTCGAAAATGTCCAAAAAAACGACATCCAATAGTATGACGTCGAAAACGTTACAAAAAAATGAAATACTATACTATGATGTCAAAAATGTCCAAAAAAAACGACATTCTATACTATGACGTAGAAAATGTCCAAAAAAACGACATGTATATGACGTGGAAAATGTCCAAAAAAACGACATTCTATACTATGACGTTGAAAATGTCCAAAAAAACGACATGCCATACTATGACGTCGCAAATGTCAAAAAACGACATGCTATATACTATGACGTGGAAAATGTCCAAAAAAACGACATGCTATACTATGACGTTGAAAATGTCCATAAAAATGACATACTATACTATGACGTCGAAAACGTTACAAAAAAATGAAATACTACACTATGACGTCGAAAACGTCACAAAAAAATGACATACCATACTATGACGTGGAAAATGTCAAAAAAAGACAGGCAATACTATGACGTGGAAAATGTCAAAAAAGGACAGGCAATACTATGACGTGGAAAATGTCAAAAAAGGACAGGCAATACTATGACGTGGAAAATGTCCAAAAAAACGACATGCCATACTATGACGTGGAAAATGTCAAAAAAAGACAGGCAATACTATGACGTGGAAAATGTCAAAAAAGGACAGGCAATACTATGACGTGGAAAATGTCCAAAAAAACGACATGCTATACTATGATGTGGAAAATATCCAAAAAAACGACATTCTATACTATGACGTCGAAAACGTCACAAAAAAGACATGCAATACTATGACGTCGAAAACGTCAAAAAAACGACATGCAATACTATGACGTCGAAAATGTCAAAAAACGACATGCTATACTATGATGTCGAAAATGTCCAAAAAAACGACATTCTATACTATGACGTGGAAAATGTCCAAAAAAACGACATGCAATACTATGACATGGAAAATGTCCAAAAAAATGACATGCCATACTATGACGTCAAAAATGTCCAAATAAAAAGACATGCCATACTATGACGTGGAAAATGTCAAAAAAAGGACAGGCAATACTATGACGTGGAAAATGTCAAAAAAAGGACATGCTATACTATGATGTGGAAAATATCCAAAAAAACGACATTCTATACTATGACGTCGAAAATGTCCAAAAAAACGACATGCTATACTATGACGTCGAAAATGTCAAAAAAACGACATGCTATACTATGACGTCGAAAATGTCCAAAAAAACGACATCCAATAGTATGACGTCGAAAACGTTACAAAAAAATGAAATACTATACTATGATGTCAAAAATGTCCAAAAAAAACGACATTCTATACTATGACGTAGAAAATGTCCAAAAAAACGACATGTATATATGACGTGGAAAATGTCCAAAAAAACGACATGCTATACTATGATGTCGAAAATGTCCAAAAAAACGACATTCTATACTATGACGTGGAAAATGTCCAAAAAAACGACATGCCATACTATGACGTGGAAAATGTCAAAAAAAGGACATGCTATACTATGATGTGGAAAATATCCAAAAAAACGACATTCTATACTATGACGTCGAAAATGTCCAAAAAACGACATGCTATACTATGACGTCGAAAATGTCAAAAAAAACGACATGCTATACTATGAGGTCGAAAATGTCCAAAAAAACGACATCCAATAGTATGACGTCGAAAATGTCAGAAAAAGAATACTATACTATGACGTCGAAAACGTCACAAAAAAATGACATGCCATACTATGACGTCGAAAATGTCCAAAAAACGACATGCTATACTATGACGTCGAAAATGTCAAAAAAACGACATGCTATACTATGACGTCGAAAATGTCAAAAAAACGACATGCTATATACTATGACGTGGAAAATGTCCAAAAAAACGACATGCTATACTATGACGTCGAAAATGTCCAAAAAAACGACATGCCATACTATGATGTCGCAAATGTCAAAAAAACGACATGCTATATACTATGACGTGGAAAATGTCCAAAAAAACGACATCCAATAGTATGACGTCGAAAATGTCCAAAAAACGACATTCTATACTATGACGTGGAATATGTCCAAAAAAGCGACATGCTATATATGACGTGGAAAATGTCCAAAAAAACGACATGCTATACTATGACGTCGAAAATGTCCAAAAAAGTGACATAGTATACTATGACGTCGAAAATGTCAGAAAAAGACATAGTATACTATGACGTCAAAAATGTCCAAAAAAATGACATACCATACTATGACGTCGAAAATGTCCAAAAAATGACATACTATACTATGACGTCGAAAACGTTACAAAAAAATGAAATACTATACTATGACGTCGAAAACGTCACAAAAAAGACATGCAATACTATGACGTCGAAAATGTCAAAAAAACGACATGCAATACTATGACGTCGAAAATGTCAAAAAAACCACATGCTATACTATGATGTCGAAAATGTCCAAAAAAACGACATTCTATACTATGACGTGGAAAATGTCCAAAAAAACGACATGCCATACTATGACGTGGAAAATGTCAAAAAAAGGACAGGCAATACTATGACGTGGAAAATGTAAAAAAAGGACAGGCAATACTATGACGTCGAAAAATGTCCAAAAAAACGACATGCTATACTATGATGTGGACAATATCCAAAAAACGACATTCTATACTATGACGTGGAATATGTCCAAAAAAGCGACATGCTATATATGACGTGGAAAATGTCCAAAAAAACGACATGCCATACTATGACGTCGAAAATGTCCAAAAAAACGACATTCTATACTATGACGTGGAATATGTCCAAAAAAGCGACATGCTATATATGACGTGGAAAATGTCCAAGAAAACGACATGCCATACTATGACGTCGCAAATGTGAAAAAAACGACATGCCATACTATGACGTCGAAAATGTCCAAAAAAGTGACATAGTATACTATGACGTCGAAAATGTCAGAAAAAAGACATAGTATACTATGACGTCAAAAATGTCCAAAAAAATGACATACCATACTATGACGTCGAAAATGTCCAAAAAATGACATACCATACTATGACGTCGAAAACGTTACAAAAAAATGAAATACTATACTATGACGTCGAAAACGTCACAAAAAAAGACATGCAATACTATGACGTCGAAAATGTCAAAAAAACGACATTCTATACTATGACGTGGAAAATGTCCAAAAAAACGACATGCAATACTATGACATGGAAAATGTCCAAAAAAATGACATGCCATACTAGGACATCAAAAATGTCCAAATAAACGACATGCCATACTATGACGTGGAAAATGTCAAAAAAAGGACAGGCAATACTATGACGTGGAAAATGTCAAAAAAAGGACATGCTATACTATGATGTGGAAAATATCCAAAAAACGACATTCTTATACTATGACGTCGAAAATGTCCAAAAAACGACATCTTATACTATGACGTGGAATATGTCCAAAAAAGCGACATGCTATATATGACGTGGAAAATGTCCAAAAAAACGACATGCTATACTATGATGTCGAAAATGTCCAAAAAAACGACATGCCATACTATGACGTGGAAAATGTCAAAAAAAGGACAGGTTAATACTATGACGTCGAAAATGTCAAAAAAACGACATGCTATACTATGATGTGGAAAATATCCAAAAAAACGACATTCTATACTATGACGTCGAAAATTGTCCAAAAAACGACATGCTATACTATGACGTGGAAAATGTCTAAAAAAACGACATGCTATACTATGACGTCGAAAATGTCCAAAAAAATGACATTACCATACTATGACGTCGAAAATGTCCAAAAAACTGACATACTATACTATGACGTCGAAAACGTTACACAAAAAATGAAATACTATACTGTGACGTCGAAACGTCCAAAAAATGAAATACTATACTATGACGTCGAAAACGTTACAAAAAAATGAAATACTATACGTGACGTCGAAAACGTCCAAAAATGAAATACTATACTATGACGTCGAAACGTCCAAAAAACGACATGCTATACTATGACGTCGAAATGTCCAAAAAAACGACATTCTATACTCTGACGTGAATATGTCCAAAAAGCGACATGCTTATATATGGACGTCGAAAATGTCCAAAAAAGTGACATAGTATACTATGACGTCGAAAACGTTACAAAAAAATGAAATACTATACTATGACGTCGAAAACATCACCACAAAGACATGCAATACTATGAGTGGAAAATGTCCAAAAAAACGACATGCAATACTATGACATGGAAATGTCCCAAAAAAATGACATGCCATACTATGACGTCAAAAAATGTCCAAATAAACGACATGCCATACTATGACGTGGAAAATGTCAAAAAAAAAGGACAGGCAATACTATGACGTGGAAAATGTCCAAAAAAACGACATTCTATACTATGACGGTGGAAATGTCCAAAAAAAACGACATGCAATACTATGACATGGAAAATGTCCAAAAAAATGACATGCATACTATGACGTCAAAAATGTCCAAATAAACGACATGCCATACTATGACGTCGAAAATGTCCAAAAAAACGACATGCTACTGACGTCGAAAATGTCCAAAAAACGACATGCTATACTATGACGTCGAAAATGTCAAAAAAAAACGACATCCAAATAGTATGACGTCGAAAATGTCAGAAAAAAAGGACATAGTATACTATGACGTGAAAAATGTCCAAAAAATGACATACCATACTATGACCGTCGAAAATGTCCAAAAAAATGACATACTATACTATGACGTCGAAACCCGTTACAAAAAAAAATGAAATACTATAACTGGGACGTCGAAAACGTCCAAAAAAATGAAATACTATAACTATGACCGTCGAAAACGTCCAAAAAACGACATGCTATACTATGACCGTCGAAAATGTCCCAAAAAAACGACATTCTATACTATGAGTGGAATATGTCCAAAAAGCGACATGCTATATATGACGTGGAAAAATGTCCAAAAAAACGACATGCTATACTATGACGTCGAAAGGTCCAAAAAGTGACATCGTATACTATGACGTCGAAAACGTTACAAAAAATGAATACTATACTATGACGTCGAAAACTCACCACAAAGACAGCAATACTATGACGTGGAAAATGTCCAAAAAAAAACGACATGCAATACTATGACATGGAAAAGTCAAAAAAATGACATGCCATACTATGACGTCAAAAATGTCCAAATAAACGACATGCCATACTATGACGTGGAAAATGTCAAAAAAAAGGGACAGGCAATACTATGACGTGGAAAATGTCCAAAAAACGACATTCTATACTATGACGTGGAAAATGTCCAAAAAACGACATGCAATACTATGACATGGAAAATGTCCAAAAAAATGACATGCCATACTATGACGTCGAAAATGTCCAAATAAACGACATGCCATACTATGACGTCGAAAATGTCCAAAAAACGACATGCTATACTATGACGTCGAAAATGTCCAAAAAAACGACATGCTATACTATGACGTCGAAAATGTCCAAAAAAACGACATCCAATAGTATGACGTCGAAAATGTCAGAAAAAAGACATAGTATACTATGACGTCAAAATGTCCAAAAAAATGACATACCATACTATGACGTCGAAAATGTCCAAAAAATGACATACTATACTATGACGTCAAAAACGTTACAAAACAATGAAATACTATACTATGACGTCGAAAACGTCACAAAAAAATGACATGCAATACTATGACGTCGAAAATGTCAAAATAACGACATGCAATACTATGACGTCGAAAATGTCAAAAAAACGACATGCTATACTATGATGTCGAAAATGTCCAAAAAAAACGACATTCTATACTATGACGTGGAAAATGTCCAAAAAAACGACATGCCATACTATGACATGGAAAATGTCGAAAAAAGGACAGGCAATACTATGACGTCGAAAATGTCCAAAAAAACGACATGCTATACTATGATGTGGAAAATATCCAAAAAAACGACATTCTATACTATGACGTCGAAAATGTCCAAAAAACGACATGCTATACTATGACGTCGAAAATGTCAAAAAAACGACATGCTATATACTATGACGTGGAAAATGTCCAAAAAAACGACATGCTATACTATGACGTTGAAAATGTCCATAAAAATGACATACTATACTATGACGTCGAAAACGTTACAAAAAAATTAAATACTATACTATGACGTCGAAAACGTCACAAAAAAATGACATACCATACTATGACGTGGAAAATGTCAAAAAAGACAGGCAATACTATGACGTGGAAAATGTCAAAAAGGACAGGCAATACTATGACGTGGAAAATGTCAAAAAAGGACAGGCAATACTATGACGTGGAAAATGTCCAAAAAAACGACATGCCATACTATGACGTGGAAAATGTCAAAAAAGACAGGCAATACTATGACGTGGAAAATGTCAAAAAGGACAGGCAATACTATGACGTGGAAAATGTCCAAAAAAACGACATGCTATACTATGATGTGGAAAATATCCAAAAAAACGACATTCTATACTATGACGTGGAATATGTCCAAAAAAGCGACATGCTATATATGACGTGGAAAATGTCCAAGAAAACGACATGCCATACTATGACGTCGAAAATGTCCAAAAAAACGACATTCTATACTATGACGTGGAATATGTCCAAAAAAGCGACATGCTATATATGACGTGGAAAATGTCCAAGAAAACGACATGCCATACTATGACGTCGCAAATGTCAAAAAAACGACATGCCATACTATGACGTCGAAAATGTCCAAAAAAGTGACATAGTATACTATGACGTCGAAAATGTCAGAAAAAAGACATAGTATACTTTGACGTCAAAAATGTCCAAAAAATGACATACCATACTATGACGTCGAAAATGTCCAAAAATGACATACTATACTATGACGTCGAAAACGTTAAAAAAATGAAATACTATACTATGACGTCGAAAACGTCACAAAAAAGACATGCAATACTATGACGTCGAAAACGTCAAAAAAACGACATGCAATACTATGACGTCGAAAATGTCAAAAAAACGACATGCTATACTATGATGTCGAAAATGTCCAAAAAAACGACATTCTATACTATGACGTGGAAAATGTCCAAAAAAAACGACATGCAATACTATGACATGGAAAATGTCCAAAAAAATGACATGCCATACTATGACGTCAAAAATGTCCAAATAAAAGACATGCCATACTATGACGTGGAAAATGTCAAAAAAGGACAGGCAATACTATGACGTGGAAAATGTCAAAAAAAGGACATGCTATACTATGATGTGGAAAATATCCAAAAAAACGACATTCTATACTATGACGTCGAAAATGTCCAAAAACGACATGCTATACTATGACGTCGAAAATGTCAAAAAAACGACATGCTATACTATGACGTCGAAAATGTCCAAAAAAACGACATCCAATAGTATGACGTCGAAAACGTTACAAAAAAATGAAATACTATACTATGATGTCAAAAATGTCCAAAAAACGACATTCTATACTATGACGTAGAAAATGTCCAAAAAAACGACATGTATATATGACGTGGAAAATGTCCAAAAAAACGACATGCTATACTATGATGTCGAAAATGTCCAAAAAAACGACATTCTATACTATGACGTGGAAAATGTCCAAAAAACGACATGCCATACTATGACGTGGAAAATGTCAAAAAAAGGACATGCTATACTATGATGTGGAAAATATCCAAAAAAACGACATTCTATATGACGTCGAAAATGTCCAAAAAACGACATGCTATACTATGACGTCGAAAATGTCAAAAAAACGACATGCTATACTATGAGGTCGAAAATGTCCAAAAAAACGACATCCATAGTATGACGTCGAAAATGTCGAAAAAAGGACAGGCAATACTATGACGTCGAAAATGTCCAAAAAAACGACATGCTATACTATGATGTGGAAAATATCCAAAAAAACGACATTCTATACTATGACGTCGAAAATGTCCAAAAAACGACATGCTATACTATGACGTCGAAAATGTCAAAAAAACGACATGCTATATACTATGACGTGGAAAATGTACAAAAAAAGAAATGCTATACTATGACGTTGAAAATGTCCATAAAAATGACATACTATACTATGACGTCGAAAACGTTACAAAAAAATGAAATACTATACTATGACGTCGAAAACGTCACAAAAAAATGACATACCATACTATGACGTGGAAAATGTCAAAAAAAGACAGGCAATACTATGACGTGGAAAATGTCAAAAAAGGACAGGCAATACTATGACGTGGAAAATGTCAAAAAAGGACAGGCAATACTATGACGTGGAAAATGTCCAAAAAAACGACATGCCATACTATGACGTGGAAAATGTCAAAAAAAGACAGGCAATACTATGACGTGGAAAATGTCAAAAAAGGACAGGCAATACTATGACGTGGAAAATGTCCAAAAAAAACGACATGCTATACTATGATGTGGAAAATATCCAAAAAACGACATTCTATACTATGACGTCGAAAATGTCCAAAAAAACGACATTCTATACTATGACGTGGAATATGTCCAAAAAAGCAACATGCATATATGACGTGGAAAATGTCCAAAAAAACGACATGCCATACTATGACGTCGAAAATGTCCAAAAAAACGACATTCTATACTATGACGTGGAAATGTCCAAAAAAAGCGACATGCTATATATGACGTGGAAAATGTCCAAGAAAACGACATGCCATACTATGACGTCGCAAATGTCAAAAAAAACGACATGCCATACTATGACGTCGCAAATGTCCAAAAAGTGACATAGTATACTATGACGTCGAAAATGTCAGAAAAAAGACATAGTATACTATGACGTCAAAAATGTCCAAAAAAATGACATACCATACTATGACGTCGAAAATGTCCAAAAAATGACATACTATACTATGACGTCGAAACGTTACAAAAAATGAAATACTATACTATGACGTCGAAAACGTCACAAAAAAGACATGCAATACTATGACGTCGAAAACGTCAAAAAACGACATGCAATACTATGACGTCGAAAATGTCAAAAAACGACATGCTATACTATGATGTCGAAAATGTCCAAAAAACGACATTCTATACTATGACGTGGAAAATGTCCAAAAAAACGACATGCAATACTATGACATGGAAAATGTCCAAAAAAATGACATGCCATACTATGACGTCAAAAATGTCCAAATAAAAGACATGCCATACTATGACGTGGAAAATGTCAAAAAAAGGACAGGCAATACTATGACGTGGAAAATGTCAAAAAAGGACATGCTACTATGATGTGGAAAATATCCAAAAAAACGACATTCTATACTATGACGTCGAAAATGTCCAAAAAACGACATGCTATACTATGACGTCGAAAATGTCAAAAAAACGACATGCTATACTATGACGTCGAAAATGTCCAAAAAAACGACATCCAATAGTATGACGTCGAAAACGTTACAAAAAATGAAATACTATACTATGATGTCAAAAATGTCCAAAAAAAACGACATTCTATACTATGACGTAGAAAATGTCCAAAAAAACGACATGTATATATGACGTGGAAAATGTCCAAAAAACGACATGCTATACTATGATGTCGAAAATGTCCAAAAAAACGACATTCTATACTATGACGTCGAAAATGTCAAAAAACGACATGCTATACTATGACGTCGAAAATGTCCAAAAAAACGACATCCAATAGTATGACGTCGAAAACGTTACAAAAAAATGAAATACTATACTATGATGTCAAAAATGTCCAAAAAAACGACATTCTATACTATGACGTAGAAAATGTCCAAAAAAACGACATGTATATATGACGTGGAAAATGTCCAAAAAAACGACATGCTATACTATGATGTCGAAAATGTCCAAAAAAACGACATTCTATACTATGACGTGGAAAATGTCCAAAAAAACGACATGCCATACTATGATGTGGAAAATGTCAAAAAAAGGACATGCTATACTATGATGTGGAAAATATCCAAAAAAACGACATTCTATACTATGACGTCGAAAATGTCCAAAAAACGACATGCTATACTATGACGTCGAAAATGTCAAAAAAACGACATGCTATACTATGAGGTCGAAAATGTCCAAAAAAACGACATCCAATAGTATGACGTCGAAAATGTCAGAAAAAAGACATAGTATACTATGACGTCGAAAATGTCCAAAAAATGACATACTATACTATGACGTCGAAACGTTACAAAAAAATGAAATACTATACTATGACGTCGAAAACGTCACAAAAAATGACATGCAATACTATGACGTCGAAAATGTCAAAATAACGACATGCTATACTATGATGTCGAAAATGTCCAAAAAAACGACATTCTATACTATGACGTGGAAATATCCAAAAAAACGACATGCTATACTATGACGTCGAAAATGTCAAAAAAAACGACATGCTATATACTATGACGTGGAAAATGTCAAAAAACGACATGCAATACTATGACGTCGAAAATGTCAAAAAAACGACATGCCATACTATGACGTCGAAAATGTCCAAAAAACGACATTCTATACTATGACGTGGAAAATGTCCAAAAAAACGACATGCCATACTATGACGTGGAAAATGTCCAAAAAAAGGACAGGCAATACTATGACGTGGAAAATGTCAAAAAAGGACAGGCAATACTATGACGTCGAAAATGTCCAAAAAAACGACATGCTATACTATGATGTGGACAATATCCAAAAAAACGACATTCTATACTATGACGTGGAATATGTCCAAAAAAGCGACATGCTATATATGACGTGGAAAATGTCCAAAAAAACGACATGCCATACTATGACGTCGAAAATGTCCAAAAAAAACGACATTCTATACTATGACGTGGAATATGTCCAAAAAAGCGACATGCTATATATGACGTGGAAAATGTCCAAGAAAACGACATGCCATACTATGACGTCGCAAATGTGAAAAAAAACGACATGCCATACTATGACGTCGAAAATGTCCAAAAAAGTGACATAGTATACTATGACGTCGAAAATGTCAGAAAAAGACATAGTATACTATGACGTCAAAAATGTCCAAAAAATGACATACCATACTATGACGTCGAAAATGTCCAAAAAATGACATACCATACTATGACGTCGAAAACGTTACAAAAAAATGAAATACTATACTATGACGTCGAAAACGTCACAAAAAAGACATGCAATACTATGACGTCGAAAATGTCAAAAAAACGACATTCTATACTATGACGTCGAAAACGTTACAAAAAAATGAATACTATACTATGACGTCGAAAACGTCACAAAAAAATGACATACCATACTATGATGTCGAAAATGTCCAAGAAAACGACATGCTATACTATGACGTCGAAAATGTCCAAGAAAACGACATGCCATACTATGACGTGGAAAATGTCAAAAAAAGACAGGCAATACTATGACGTGGAAAATGTCAAAAAAGGACATGCTATACTATGATGTGGAAAATATCCAAAAAAAACGACATTCTATACTATGACGTCGAAAATGTCCAAAAAAACGACAGGCTATACTATGACGTCGAAAATGTCAAAAAAACGACATGCTATACTATGACGTCGAAAATGTCAGAAAAAAGACATAGTATACTATGACGTCAAAAATGTCCAAAAAAATGACATACCATACTATGACGTCGAAAATGTCCAAAAAATGACATACTATACTATGACGTCGAAAACGTTACAAAAAAAATGAAATACTATACTATGACGTCGAAAACGTCACAAAAAAATGACATGCAATACTATGACGTCGAAAACGTCAAAATAACGACATGCAATACTATGACGTCGAAAATGTCAAAAAAATGACATGCTATACTATGATGTCGAAATGTCCAAAAAAACGACATTCTATAATACTATGACGTGGAAAATGTCCAAAAAAACGACATGCCATACTATGACGTGGAAAATGTCAAAAAAAGGAGGCAATACTATGACGTCGAAAATGTCCAAAAAAACGACATGCTATACTATGATGTGGAAATATCCAAAAAAACGACATTCTCTACTATGACGTCGAAAATGTCCAAAAAAACGACATGCATCTATACTATGATGTCGAAAATGTCCAAAAAAAACGACATGTATATATGACGTGGAAAATGTCCAAAAAACGACATGCTATACTATGACGTCGAAAATGTCAAAAAAACGACATGCTATATACTATGACGTGGAAAATCCAAAAAAACGACATGCTATACTATGACGTCGAAAATGTCCAAAAAAAACGACATGCCATACTATGACGTCAAAAATGTCCAAAAATGACATACCATACTATGACGTCGAAAATGTCCAAAAAAATGACATACTATACTATGACGTCGAAAACGTTACAAAAAAATGAATACTATACTATGACGTCGAAAACGTCACAAAAAAAATGACATGCAATACTATGACGTCGAAAATGTCAAAATAACGACATGCAATACTATGACGTCGAAAATGTCAAAAAAACGACATGCTATACTATGATGTCGAAAATGTCCAAAAAACGACATTCATTACATGACGTGGAAAATGTCAAAAAAACGACATGTATATGACGTGGAAAATGTCCAAAAAAACGACAGTATACTATGACGTCGAAAATGTCAAAAAAACGACATGCTATATACTATGACGTAGAAAATATCCAAGAAAACGAATGCTATACTATGACGTCAAATGTCAAAAAAACGACATGCATACTATGAGTCGCAAATGTCCAAAAAAGTGGACATAGTACTATGACGTCGAAAATGTCAGAAAAAAGACATAGTATACTATGACGTCAAAATGTCCAAAAAAATGACATACATACTATGACGTCGAAATGTCCAAAAAAAGACATACTATACTATGACGTCGAAAACGTTACAAAAAATGATAAATACTATACTATGACGTCAAAACGTCACAAAAAAAGACATGCAATACTATGACGTCGAAAAACGTCAAAAAAAGACAGAATAATATGACGTCGAAAATGTCAAAAAAACGACCATGCTATACTATGATGTCGAAAATGTCAAAAAAACGACTCATACTATGACGTGGAAAATGTCCAAAAAAAACGACATGCATACTATGACATGGAAAATGTCCAAAAAAAAATGACATGCCCACTATGACGTCAAAAATGTCCAAAAAAAGACATGCCATACTATGACGTGGAAATGTCAAAAAAAAGGACAGCAATACATTAGTGGTCAAAAAAAGGAACTATACTATATGTGGTCCAAAAAAAACGACATACTATACTATGACGTGGAAAATGTCCAAAAAACGACACTGCTATACTATGACGTCGAAAAATGTCAAAAAAAAACGACTTGCTATACTATGACGTCGAAAATGTCCAAAAAAAACGAATACTGTATGACGTCGAAAAGTTACCAAAAAAATGAAATACATACTTGAGTCAAAAATGTCCAAAAAAACGAATATTACTATGACGTCGAAAAATGTCCAAAAAA
>NC_040244.1:8192207-8210565 GCF_001444195.1 Xiphophorus couchianus | reverse complement strand
GAAACGACATGCTATTATAAAATGACGTCGAAAATGTCTAAAAAAACGACATGACGTCGAAAATGTCCAAAAAACGACATGCTATACTATGACGTCGAAAATGTCGAAAAAACGACATGCTATATACTGACGTCGAAAATGTCCAAAAAACGACATGCTATACTATGACGTCGAAAATGTACAAAAAACGACATGCTATACTATGACGTCGAAAATATAAAAAAAACCGACATGCTATACTATGACGTCGAAAATGTCCAAAAAAATGACATGCTATGACATCGAAAATGTCGAAGAAACGACATGCTATTATAAAATGACGTCGAAAATGTCTAAAAAAACGACATGACGTCGAAAATGTCCAAAAAACGACATGCTATACTTTGACGTCGAAAATGTCCAAAAAAACGACATGCTATGCTATGACGTCGAAAATGTCCAAAAAACGACATGCTATATATGACTTCGAAAATGTCCAAAAAAACGACATGCTATACTATGACGTCAAAATGTCCAAAAAACGACATTCTATACTATGACTTCGAAAATGTCCAAAAACGACATGCTATATATGACTTTCGAAAATGGTCCAAAAAAACGACATGCTATACTATGACGTCAAAAATGTCCAAAAAAAAAACGGCATGCTATACTATGACGTCGAAAATGTCCAAAAAATGGACTTGCTATACTATGACGTCGAAAATGTCCAAAAAACGACATGCTTTACTATGACGTCGAAAATGTCCAAAAAACGACATGCTAATACTATGACGTCGAAAATGTCCAAAAAATGACTTGCTATACTATGACGTCGAATTTCTAAAACAAAATGACATGGCTACTATGACGTCGAAAATGTTCAAAAAAAACCGATATGCTATACTATGACGTCGAAAATGTCGAAAAACGACATACTATACTATGACGTCGAAAAATGTCCAAAAAAACCGACATGCTATACTATGACGTCGAAAATGTCCAAAAAAACAACCTGCTATATACTATGACATCGAAAATGTCCAAAAAAACGACATGCTATACTATGACGTCGAAAATGTCGAAAAAAACGACATGCTATACTATGACGTCGAAAATGTCCAAAAAAACTACATGCCATACTATGACGTCGAAAATGTCGAAAAAACGACATGCTATTATACTATGACGTCGAAAATGTCTAAAAAAACAACATGCTATACTATGACGTCAAAAATGTCCAAAAAACGACATGCTACACTATGACGTCCAAAATGTCCAAAAAAACGACATGCTATGACGTTGAAAATGTCGAAAAAAACGACATGCTATACTATGACGTCGAAAATGTCCAAAAAAAACGACATGCTATGAACGTCAAAAATGTCGAAAAAAACGACATGCTATACTATGACGTCAAAAATTGTCCAAAAAAATGACATGCTATGACGTCGAAAATGTTCAAAAAAACAACATGCTACACTATGACGTCCAAAATGTCCAAAAAAACGACATGCTATACTATGACGTCGAAAATGTCCAAAAAACAACATGCTATACTATGACGTCGAAAATGTCCAAAAAATGACATACTATACTATGACGTCGAAAATCTAAAAAAAAAATAAATTTGCTATACTATGACGTCGAAAATGTCCAAAAAACGACATGCTATACTATGACTTCGAAAATGTCCAAAAAACGGACATGACGTCGAAAATGTCCAAAAAACGACATGCTATACTATGACGTCGAAAATGTCCAAAAAACGACATGCTATACTATGACATCAAAAATGTCCAAAAAAACGACATGCTATACTATGACGTCGAAAATGTCCAAACAACGACATGCTATACTATGACGTCGAAAATGTCCAAAAAAAAACGACATGACGTCGACAATGTAACAAAAAAACGACATGCTATACTATGACGTCGAAAATGTCCAAAAAAAACGACATGCTATATACCAGGGGTGGGCAACTCCAGGCCTCGAGGGCCGGTCTCCTGCAACTTTAGATGCATCTCTACTTCAACACACCTGAGTCAATAATGAGGTCATTAGCAGGACTCTGGGAGAACTTGACTGCACTTAGGAGGTGATTCAGTTATTGGATTCAAGTGTGTTGGACCAGGGAGACATCTAAGATTTGCAGGACACCGGCCCTCGAGGACCAGGATTGCCCACCCCTGCTATATACTATGACGTCGAAAATGTCCAAAAAAACGACATGACGTCGAAAATGTCCAAAAAACGACATGCTATACTATGACGTCGAAAATGTCCCAAAAAAAACGACATGGTATACTATGACATCGAAAATGTCCAAAACAAACGACGTGCTATACTATGACGTCGAAAATGTCCCAAAAAAACGACATGACGTCGAAATGTCCAAAACAACGACATGCTATACTATCACGTCGAAAATGTCCAAAAAAAACGACATGCTATACTATGACGTCGACAATGTATAAAAAAACGACATGCTATACTATGACGTCGAAAATGTCCAAAAAAAACGACAATGCTATACTATGACGTCGAAATGTCCAAAAAACGACATCTATACTATGATGTCGAAAATGTCCAAAAAAAACGAACATGCTATACTATGACGTCGAAAATGTCCAATAAACGACATCTATACTATGACGTCGAAAATGTCGAAAAACAACATGCTATTATACTATGACGTCGAAAATGTCCAAAAAAAAACGACATGATGTCGAAAATGTGCCAAAAAACGACATGCTATATATGACTTCGAAAATGTCCAAAAAAACGACATGCTATGACATCGAAAATGTCGAAAAAAAAAACGACATGCTATACTATGACGTCGAAAATCTAAATAAAATGAATTGCTATACTATGACGTCGAAAATGTCCAAAAAACGACATGCTATATACTATGACGTCGAAAATGTCCAAAAAACGACATGCTATTCTATGACGTCGAAAATGTTCCCAAAAAAACGACCATGCTATACTATGACGTCAAAAAATGTCCAAAAAACGACATGCTATACTATTACGGTCGAAAATGTCCAAAAAATAATGACATGCTATGACGTCGAAAATGTCGAAAAAACGACCTGCTATACTATGACGTCGAAAATGTCAAAAAACCGACATCCTATACTATGACGTCGAAAATGTCCAAAAAAACGACATGCTATACTATGACGTCGAAAATGTCCAAAAAACGACATGCTATACTATGACGTCGAAAATGTCCAAAAAAACGACATGCTATACTATGACGTCAAAAATGTCCAAATAAACGACATGCTATACTATGACGTCGAAAATGTCGAAAAAACGACATGCTATTATACTATGACGTCGAAAATGTCCAAAAAAACGACATGATGTCGAAAATGTCCAAAAAACGACATGCTATATATGACTTCGAAAATGTCCAAAAAAACGACATGCTATACTATGACGTCGAAAATGTCCAAAAAAACGACATGCTATGACATCGAAAATGTCGAAAAAACGACATGCTATACTATGACGTCTAAAATGTCCAAAAAACGACATGCTATACTATGACGTCGAAAATATAAAAAAAACCGACATGCTATACTATGACGTCGAAAATGTCCAAAAAACGACATGCTATACTATGACGTCGAAAATGTCGAAAAAACGACATGCTATATACTGACGTCGAAAATGTCCAAAAAAACGACATGCTATGTTATGACGTCGAAAATGTCCAAAAAAACGGCTTGCTATACTATGACGTCGAAAATGTCCAAAAAATGACATATACTATGACGTCGAAAATCTAAACAAAAAATGACATGCTAGACTATGACGTCGAAAATGTCGAAAAAACGACATGCTATACTATGACGTAGAAAATGTCAAAAAAAATGAATTGCTATACTATGACGTCAAAAATGTCCAAAAAAATGACATGCTATTATACTATGACGTCGAAAATGTCCAAAAAAACGACATGACGTCGAAAATGTCCAAAAAACGACATGCTATACTATGACGTCGAAAATGTCCAAAAAACCTACATGCTATACTATGACGTCGAAAATGTCCAAAAAACGACATGCTATACAATGACGTCGAAAATGTCCAAAAAAATGACATGCTATGACATCGACAAGGTCGGAAAAATGACATGCTTTACTATGACGTCGAAAATGTCCAAAGACATGACATGCTATGACGTCGAAAAGGTCGAAAAAATGACATGCTATACTATGACGTCGAAAATGTCAAAAAAAACGACATGCTATATACTATGACATCGAAAATGTCCAAAAAAACGACATGACGTCGAAAATGTCCAAAAAACGACATGCTATACTATGACGTCGAAAATGTCCAAAAAACCTACATGCTATACTATGACGTCGAAAATGTCCAAAAAACGACATGCTATACAATGACGTCGAAAATGTCCAAAAAAATGACATGCTATGACATCGACAAGGTCGGAAAAATGACATGCTTTACTATGACGTCGAAAATGTCCAAAGACATGACATGCTATGACGTCGAAAAGGTCGAAAAAATGACATGCTATACTATGACGTCGAAAATGTCAAAAAAACGACATGCTATATACTATGACATCGAAAATGTCCAAAAAAACGACATGCTATACTATGACGTCGAAAATGTCCAAAAAAACGGCATGCTATACTATGACGTCGAAAATGTCCAAAAAAATGACATGCTATGACGTCGAAAATGTCGAAAAAACGACATGCTATACTATGACGTCGAAAATGTCCAAAAAAACGACATGCTATACTATGACGTCGAAAAGGTCGAAAAAACGACATGCTATTATACTATGACGTAGAAAATGTCCAAAAAAATGACATGCTATGACGTCGAAAATGTCGAAAAAACGACATGCTATACTATGACGTCGAAAATGTCGAAAAAACGACATGCTATTATACTATGACGTCGAAAATGTCCAAAAAAACGACATGACGTCGAAAATGTCCAAAAACGACATGCTATACTATGACGTCGAAAATGTCCAAAAAAGACTACATGCTATACTATGACGTCGAAAATGTCCAAAAAATGACATGCTATACTATGACGTCGAAAATGTCCAAAAAAATGACATGCTATGACGTCGAAAAGGTCGGAAAAATTACATGCTATACTATGACGTCGAAAATGTCCAAAGAAATGACATGCTATGACGTCGAAAAGGTCGAAAAAATGACATGCTATACTATGATGTCGAAAATGTCAAAAAAACGACATGCTATATACTATGACATCGAAAATGTCCAAAAAAACGACATGCTATACTATGACATCGAAAATGTCCAAAAAAACGGCATGCTATACTATGACGTCGAAAATGTCCAAAAAAATGACATGCTATGACGTCGAAAATGTCGAAAAAACGACATGCTATACTATGACGTCGAAAATGTCCAAAAAAACGGCATGCTATACTATGACGTAGAAAATGTCAAAAAAACGACATGCTATACTATGACGTCGAAAATGTCGAAAAAACGACATGCTATATACTGACGTCGAAAATGTCCAAAAAACGACATGCTATACTATTACGTCGAAAATGTCCAAAAAAACGACATGCTTACTATGACGTCGAAAATGTCGAAAAAAACGACATGCTATACTATGACGTCGAAAATGTCCAAAAAACCGACATGCTATATACTATGACGTCGAAAATGTCCAAAAAACCGACATGCTATATACTATGACGTCGAAAATGTCAAAAAAACGACATGCTATATACTATGACGTCGAAAATGTCGAAAAAAACGACATGCTATATACTGACGTCGAAAATGTCCAAAAAACGACATGCTATACTATGACGTCGAAAATGTCCAAAAAACGACATGCTATACTATGACGTCGAAAATATAAAAAAAACCGACATGCTATACTATGACGTCGAAAATGTCCAAAAAACGACATGCTATACTATGACGTCGAAAATGTCGAAAAAACGACATGCTATATACTGACGTCGAAAATGTCCAAAAAACGACATGCTACACTATGACGTCGAAAATGTCCAAAAAACGACATGCTATACTATGACGTCGAAAATATAAAAAAAATCGACATGCTATACTATTACGTCGAAAATGTCCAAAAAAACGACATGTTTACTATGACGTCGAAAATGTCCAAAAAACGACATGCTATACTATGACATCGAAAATGTCCAAAAAACGACATGCTATACTATGACGTCGAAAATGTCGAAAAAACGACATGCTATACTATGTCCAAAAAAACGGCATGCTATACTATGACGTCGAAAATGTAAAAAAAAACTAGATGCTATACTATGACGTCGAAAATATAAAAAAAACCGACATGCTATACTATGACGTCGAAAATGTCCAAAAAACGACATGCTATACTATGACGTCGAAAATGTCGAAAAAACGACATGCTATATACTGACGTCGAAAAGGTCCAAAAAACGACATGCTATACTATTACGTCGAAAATGTCCAAAAAAACGACATGCTTACTATGACGTCGAAAATGTAAAAAAAACCGAGATGCTATACTATGACGTCGAAAATGTCGAAAAAACGACATGCTATACTATGACGTAGAAAATGTCAAAAAAAATGAATTGCTATACTATGACGTCAAAAATGTCCAAAAAAATGACATGCTATTATACTATGACGTCGAAAATGTCCAAAAAAACGACATGACGTCGAAAATGTCCAAAAAACGACATGCTATACTATGACGTCGAAAATGTCCAAAAAACCTACATGCTATACTATGACGTCGAAAATGTCCAAAAAACGACATGCTATACAATGACGTCGAAAATGTCCAAAAAAATGACATGCTATGACATCGACAAGGTCGGAAAAATGACATGCTTTACTATGACGTCGAAAATGTCCAAAGACATGACATGCTATGACGTCGAAAAGGTCGAAAAAACGACATGCTATACTATGTCCAAAAAAACGGCATGCTATACTATGACGTCGAAAATGTAAAAAAAAACTAGATGCTATACTATGACGTCGAAAATATAAAAAAAACCGACATGCTATACTATGACGTCGAAAATGTCCAAAAAACGACATGCTATACTATGACGTCGAAAATGTCGAAAAAACGACATGCTATATACTGACGTCGAAAAGGTCCAAAAAACGACATGCTATACTATTACGTCGAAAATGTCCAAAAAAACGACATGCTTACTATGACGTCGAAAATGTAAAAAAAACCGAGATGCTATACTATGACGTCGAAAATGTCGAAAAAACGACATGCTATACTATGACGTAGAAAATGTCAAAAAAAATGAATTGCTATACTATGACGTCAAAAATGTCCAAAAAAATGACATGCTATTATACTATGACGTCGAAAATGTCCAAAAAAACGACATGACGTCGAAAATGTCCAAAAAACGACATGCTATACTATGACGTCGAAAATGTCCAAAAAACCTACATGCTATACTATGACGTCGAAAATGTCCAAAAAACGACATGCTATACAATGACGTCGAAAATGTCCAAAAAAATGACATGCTATGACATCGACAAGGTCGGAAAAATGACATGCTTTACTATGACGTCGAAAATGTCCAAAGACATGACATGCTATGACGTCGAAAAGGTCGAAAAAATGACATGCTATACTATGACGTCGAAAATGTCCAAAGACATGACATGCTATGACGTCGAAAAGGTCGAAAAAATGACATGCTATACTATGACGTCGAAAATGTCAAAAAAACGACATGCTATATACTATGACATCGAAAATGTCCAAAAAAACGACATGCTATACTATGACGTCGAAAATGTCCAAAAAACGACATGCTATACTATGACGTCGAAAATGTCAAAAAAACGACATGCTATATACTATGACGTCGAAAATGTCGAAAAAACGACATGCTATATACTGACGTCGAAAAGGTCCAAAAAACGACATGCTATACTATTACGTCGAAAATGTCCAAAAAAACGACATGCTTACTATGACGTCGAAAATGTAAAAAAAACCGAGATGCTATACTATGACGTCGAAAATGTCGAAAAAACGACATGCTATACTATGACGTAGAAAATGTCAAAAAAAACGACATGCTATACTATGACGTAGAAAATGTCAAAAAAAATGAATTGCTATACTATGACGTCGAAAATGTCCAAAAAAACGACATGACGTCGAAAATGTCCAAAAAACGACATGACGTCGAAAATGTCCAAAAAACGACATGCTATACTATGACGTCGAAAATGTCCAAAAAACCTACATGCTATACTATGACGTCGAAAATGTCCAAAAAACGACATGCTATACAATGACGTCGAAAATGTCCAAAAAAATGACATGCTATGACATCGACAAGGTCGGAAAAATGACATGCTTTACTATGACGTCGAAAATGTCCAAAGACATGACATGCTATGACGTCGAAAAGGTCGAAAAAATGACATGCTATACTATGACGTCGAAAATGTCCAAAGACATGACATGCTATGACGTCGAAAAGGTCGAAAAAATGACATGCTATACTATGACGTCGAAAATGTCAAAAAAACGACATGCTATATACTATGACATCGAAAATGTCCAAAAAAACGACATGCTATACTATGACGTCGAAAATGTCCAAAAAAACGGCATGCTATACTATGACGTCGAAAATGTCCAAAAAAATGACATGCTATGACGTCGAAAATGTCCAAAAAACGACATGCTATACTATGACGTCGAAAATGTCCAAAAAAACGACATGCTATACTATGACGTCGAAAAGGTCGAAAAAACGACATGCTATTATACTATGACGTCGAAAATGTCCAAAAAAACGACATGCTATGACGTCGAAAATGTCGAAAAAAACGACATGCTATACTATGACGTCGAAAATGTCGAAAAAACGACATGCTATTATACTATGACGTCGAAAATGTCCAAAAAAACGACATGACGTCGAAAATGTCCAAAAAACGACATGCTATACTATGACGTCGAAAATGTCCAAAAAAGACTACATGCTATACTATGACGTCGAAAATGTCCAAAAAAGACTACATGCTATACTATGACGTCGAAAATGTCCAAAAAAATGACATGCTATGACGTCTAAAAGGTCGGAAAAATTACATGCTATACTATGACGTCGAAAATGTCCAAAGAAATGACATGCTATGACGTCGAAAAGGTCGAAAAAATGACATGCTATACCAGGTGTGGGCAACTCCAGGCCTCGAGGGCCGGACTCCTGCAACTTTTAGATGCATCTCCACTTCAACACACCTGAGTCAAATAATGAGGTCATTAGCAGGACTCTGGAGAACCTGACTGCACTTGGGAGGTGATTCAGCTGCTGGATTCAAGTGTGTTGGACCAGGGAGACTTGCAAGAGTTGCAGGACACCGGCCCTCGAGGACCAGGATTGCCCACCCCTGTGCTATACTATGATGTCGAAAATGTCAAAAAAACGACATGCTATATACTATGACATCGAAAATGTCCAAAAAAACGACATGCTATACTATGACATCGAAAATGTCCAAAAAAACGGCATGCTATACTATGACGTCGAAAATGTCCAAAAAAATGACATGCTATGACGTCGAAAATGTCGAAAAAACGACATGCTATACTATGACGTCGAAAATGTCCAAAAAAACGGCATGCTATACTATGACGTAGAAAATGTCAAAAAAACGACATGCTATATACTGACGTCGAAAATGTCCAAAAAACGACATGCTATACTATTACGTCGAAAATGTCCAAAAAAACGACATGCTTACTATGACGTCGAAAATGTCGAAAAAACGACATGCTATACTATGACGTCGAAAATGTCCAAAAAACCGACATGCTATATACTATGACGTTGAAAATGTCGAAAAAACGACATGCTATACTATGACGTCGAAAATGTCGAAAAAACGACATGCTATATACTGACGTCGAAAATGTCCAAAAAACGACATGCTATACTATGACGTCGAAAATGTCCAAAAAACGACATGCTATACTATGACGTCGAAAATATAAAAAAAACCGACATGCTATACTATGACGTCGAAAATGTCAAAAAAAACGGCATGCTATACTATGACGTCGAAAATGTCCAAAAAAATGACATGCTATGACATCGAAAATGTCGAAGAAACGACATGCTATTATAAAATGACGTCGAAAATGTCTAAAAAAACGACATGACGTCGAAAATGTCCAAAAAACGACATGCTATACTATGACGTCGAAAATGTCGAAAAAAACGACATGCTATATACTGACGTCGAAAATGTCCAAAAAACGACATGCTATACTATGACGTCGAAAATGTACAAAAAACGACATGCTATACTATGACGTCGAAAATATAAAAAAAACCGACATGCTATACTATGACGTCGAAAATGTCCAAAAAAATGACATGCTATGACATCGAAAATGTCGAAGAAACGACATGCTATTATAAAATGACGTCGAAAATGTCTAAAAAAACGACATGACGTCGAAAATGTCCAAAAAACGACATGCTATACTTTGACGTCGAAAATGTCCAAAAAAACGACATGCTATGCTATGACGTCGAAAATGTCCAAAAAACGACATGCTATATATGACTTCGAAAATGTCCAAAAAAACGACATGCTATACTATGACGTCAAAAATGTCCAAAAAACGACATTCTATACTATGACTTCGAAAATGTCCAAAAAACGACATGCTATATATGACTTCGAAAATGTCCAAAAAAACGACATGCTATACTATGACGTCAAAAATGTCCAAAAAAAACGGCATGCTATACTATGACGTCGAAAATGTCCAAAAAATGACTTGCTATACTATGACGTCGAAAATGTCCAAAAAACGACATGCTTTACTATGACGTCGAAAATGTCCAAAAAACGACATGCTATACTATGACGTCGAAAATGTCCAAAAAATGACTTGCTATACTATGACGTCGAATTTCTAAAACAAAATGACATGCTACTATGACGTCGAAAATGTCAAAAAAACCGATATGCTATACTATGACGTCGAAAATGTCGAAAAAACGACATACTATACTATGACGTCGAAAAAATGTCCAAAAAACCGACATGCTATACTATGACGTCGAAAATGTCCAAAAAAACAACCTGCTATATACTATGACATCGAAAATGTCCAAAAAAACGACATGCTATACTATGACGTCGAAAATGTCGAAAAAACGACATGCTATACTATGACGTCGAAAATGTCCAAAAAAACTACATGCCATACTATGACGTCGAAAATGTCGAAAAAACGACATGCTATTATACTATGACGTCGAAAATGTCTAAAAAAACAACATGCTATACTATGACGTCAAAAATGTCCAAAAAACGACATGCTACACTATGACGTCCAAAATGTCCAAAAAAACGACATGCTATGACGTTGAAAATGTCGAAAAAACGACATGCTATACTATGACGTCGAAAATGTCCAAAAAAACGACATGCTATGACGTCAAAAATGTCGAAAAAACGACATGCTATACTATGACGTCAAAAATGTCCAAAAAAATGACATGCTATGACGTCGAAAATGTTCAAAAAAACAACATGCTACACTATGACGTCCAAAATGTCCAAAAAAACGACATGCTATACTATGACGTCGAAAATGTCCAAAAAAACAACATGCTATACTATGACGTCGAAAATGTCCAAAAAATGACATACTATACTATGACGTCGAAAATCTAAAAAAAAAATAAATTGCTATACTATGACGTCGAAAATGTCCAAAAAACGACATGCTATACTATGACTTCGAAAATGTCCAAAAAACGACATGACGTCGAAAATGTCCAAAAAACGACATGCTATACTATGACGTCGAAAATGTCCAAAAAACGACATGCTATATATACTATGACATCAAAAATGTCCAAAAAAACGACATGCTATACTATGACGTCGAAAATGTCCAAACAACGACATGCTATACTATGACGTCGAAAATGTCCAAAAAAAACGACATGACGTCGACAATGTACAAAAAAACGACATGCTATACTATGACGTCGAAAATGTCCAAAAAAACGACATGCTATATACCAGGGGTGGGCAACTCCAGGCCTCGAGGGCCGGTCTCCTGCAACTTTTAGATGCATCTCTACTTCAACACACCTGAGTCAAATAATGAGGTCATTAGCAGGACTCTGGAGAACTTGACTGCACTTAGGAGGTGATTCAGTTATTGGATTCAAGTGTGTTGGACCAGGGAGACATCTAAGATTTGCAGGACACCGGCCCTCGAGGACCAGGATTGCCCACCCCTGCTATATACTATGACGTCGAAAATGTCCAAAAAAACGACATGACGTCGAAAATGTCCAAAAAACGACATGCTATACTATGACGTCGAAAATGTCCAAAAAACGACATGGTATACTATGACATCGAAAATGTCCAAAAAAACGACGTGCTATACTATGACGTCGAAAATGTCCAAAAAACGACATGACGTCGAAAATGTCCAAACAACGACATGCTATACTATCACGTCGAAAATGTCCAAAAAAAACGACATGCTATACTATGACGTCGACAATGTATAAAAAAACGACATACTATACTATGACGTCGAAAATGTCCAAAAAAACGACATGCTATACTATGACGTCGAAAATGTCCAAAAAACGACATGCTATACTATGATGTCGAAAATGTCCAAAAAAACGACATGCTATACTATGACGTCGAAAATGTCCAATAAACGACATGCTATACTATGACGTCGAAAATGTCGAAAAAACAACATGCTATTATACTATGACGTCGAAAATGTCCAAAAAAACGACATGATGTCGAAAATGTCCAAAAAACGACATGCTATATATGACTTCGAAAATGTCCAAAAAAACGACATGCTATGACATCGAAAATGTCGAAAAAACGACATGCTATACTATGACGTCGAAAATCTAAATAAAAATGAATTGCTATACTATGACGTCGAAAATGTCCAAAAAACGACATGCTATACTATTACGTCGAAAATGTCCAAAAAAACGACATGCTTACTATGACGTCGAAAATGTCGAAAAAAACGACATGCTATACTATGACGTCGAAAATGTCCAAAAAACGACATGCTATATACTATGACGTTGAAAATGTCGAAAAAACGACATGCTATACTATGACGTCGAAAATGTCGAAAAAACGACATGCTATATACTGACGTCGAAAATGTCCAAAAAAACGACATGCTATACTATGACGTCGAAAATGTCCAAAAAACGACATGCTATACTATGACGTCGAAAATATAAAAAAAACCGACATGCTATACTATGACGTCGAAAATGTCAAAAAAAACGGCATGCTATACTATGACGTCGAAAATGTCCAAAAAAAATGACATGCTATGACATCGAAAATGTCGAAGAAACGACATGCTATTATAAAATGACGTCGAAAATGTCTAAAAAAACGACATGACGTCGAAAATGTCCAAAAAACGACATGCTATACTATGACGTCGAAAATGTCGAAAAAACGACATGCTATATACTGACGTCGAAAATGTCCAAAAAAACGACATGCTATACTATGACGTCGAAAATGTACAAAAAACGACATGCTATACTATGACGTCGAAAATATAAAAAAAACCGACATGCTATACTATGACGTCGAAAATGTCCAAAAAAATGACATGCTATGACATCGAAAATGTCGAAGAAACGACATGCTATTATAAAATGACGTCGAAAATGTCTAAAAAAACGACATGACGTCGAAAATGTCCAAAAAACGACATGCTATACTTTGACGTCGAAAATGTCCAAAAAAACGACATGCTATGCTATGACGTCGAAAATGTCCAAAAAACGACATGCTATATATGACTTCGAAAATGTCCAAAAAAACGACATGCTATACTATGACGTCAAAAATGTCCAAAAAACGACATTCTATACTATGACGTCGAAAATGTCCAAAAAACGACATGCTATATATGACTTCGAAAATGTCCAAAAAAACGACATGCTATACTATGACGTCAAAAATGTCCAAAAAAAACGGCATGCTATACTATGACGTCGAAAATGTCCAAAAAATGACTTGCTATACTATGACGTCGAAAATGTCCAAAAAACGACATGCTTTACTATGACGTCGAAATGTCCAAAAAACGACATGCTATACTATGACGTCGAAAATGTCCAAAAAATGACTTGCTATACTATGACGTCGAATTTCTAAAACAAAATGACATGCTACTATGACGTCGAAAATGTCAAAAAAACCGATATGCTATACTATGACGTCGAAAATGTCGAAAAAACGACATACTATACTATGACGTCGAAAAAATGTCCAAAAAACCGACATGCTATACTATGACGTCGAAAATGTCCAAAAAAACAACCTGCTATATACTATGACATCGAAATGTCCAAAAAACGACATGCTATACTATGACGTCGAAAATGTCGAAAAAACGACATGCTATACTATGACGTCGAAAATGTCCAAAAAAACTACATGCCATACTATGACGTCGAAAATGTCGAAAAAAACGACATGCTATTATACTATGACGTCGAAAATGTCTAAAAAAACAACATGCTATACTATGACGTCAAAAAATGTCCAAAAAAACGACATGCTACACTATGACGTCCAAAATGTCCAAAAAAACGACATGCTATGACGTTGAAAATGTCGAAAAAACGACATGCTATACTATGACGTCGAAAATGTCCAAAAAAACGACATGCTATGACGTCAAAAATGTCGAAAAAACGACATGCTATACTATGACGTCAAAAATGTCCAAAAAAATGACATGCTATGACGTCGAAAATGTTCAAAAAAACAACATGCTACACTATGACGTCCAAAATGTCCAAAAAAACGACATGCTATACTATGACGTCGAAAATGTCCAAAAAACAACATGCTATACTATGACGTCGAAAATGTCCAAAAAATGACATACTATACTATGACGTCGAAAATCTAAAAAAAAAATAAATTGCTATACTATGACGTCGAAAATGTCCAAAAAACGACATGCTATACTATGACTTCGAAAATGTCCAAAAAACGACCATGACGTCGAAAATGTCCAAAAAACGACATGCTATACTATGACGTCGAAAATGTCCAAAAAACGACATGCTATATATACTATGACATCAAAAATGTCCAAAAAAACGACATGCTATACTATGACGTCGAAAATGTCCAAACAACGACATGCTATACTATGACGTCGAAAATGTCCAAAAAAAACGACATGACGTCGACAATGTACAAAAAAACGACATGCTATACTATGACGTCGAAAATGTCCAAAAAACGACATGCTATATACCAGGGGTGGGCAACTCCAGGCCTCGAGGGCCGGTCTCCTGCAACTTTTAGATGCATCTCTACTTCAACACACCTGAGTCAAATAATGAGGTCATTAGCAGGACTCTGGAGAACTTGACTGCACTTAGGAGGTGATTCAGTTATTGGATTCAAGTGTGTTGGACCAGGGAGACATCTAAGATTTGCAGGACACCGGCCCTCGAGGACCCAGGATTGCCCACCCCTGCTATATACTATGACGTCGAAAATGTCCAAAAAAACGACATGACGTCGAAAATGTCCAAAAAACGACATGCTATACTATGACGTCGAAAATGTCCAAAAAACGACATGGTATACTATGACATCGAAAATGTCCAAAAAAACGACGTGCTATACTATGACGTCGAAAATGTCCAAAAAACGACATGACGTCGAAAATGTCCAAACAACGACATGCTATACTATCACGTCGAAAATGTCCAAAAAAACGACATGCTATACTATGACGTCGACAATGTATAAAAAAACGACATACTATACTATGACGTCGAAAATGTCCAAAAAAAACGACATGCTATACTATGACGTCGAAAATGTCCAAAAAACGACATGCTATACTATGATGTCGAAAATGTCCAAAAAAACGACATGCTATACTATGACGTCGAAAATGTCCAATAAACGACATGCTATACTATGACGTCGAAAATGTCGAAAAAACAACATGCTATTATACTATGACGTCGAAAATGTCCAAAAAAACGACATGATGTCGAAAATGTCCAAAAAACGACATGCTATATATGACTTCGAAAATGTCCAAAAAAACGACATGCTATGACATCGAAAATGTCGAAAAAACGACATGCTATACTATGACGTCGAAAATCTAAATAAAAATGAATTGCTATACTATGACGTCGAAAATGTCCAAAAAACGACATGCTATATACTATGACGTCGAAAATGTCCAAAAAAACGACATGCTATTCTATGACGTCGAAAATGTCCAAAAAAACGACATGCTATACTATGACGTCAAAAATGTCCAAAAAAACGACATGCTATACTATTACGTCGAAAATGTCCAAAAAAATGACATGCTATGACGTCGAAAATGTCGAAAAAACGACCTGCTATACTATGACGTCGAAAATGTCAAAAAACCGACATCCTATACTATGACGTCGAAAATGTCCAAAAAAACGACATGCTATACTATGACGTCGAAAATGTCCAAAAAACGACATGCTATACTATGACGTCGAAAATGTCCAAAAAAACGACATGCTATACTATGACGTCAAAAATGTCCAATAAACGACATGCTATACTATGACGTCGAAAATGTCGAAAAAACGACATGCTATTATACTATGACGTCGAAAATGTCCAAAAAAACGACATGATGTCGAAAATGTCCAAAAAACGACATGCTATATATGACTTCGAAAATGTCCAAAAAAACGACATGCTATACTATGACGTCGAAAATGTCCAAAAAAACGACATGCTATGACATCGAAAATGTCGAAAAAACGACATGCTATACTATGACGTCTAAAATGTCCAAAAAACGACATGCTATACTATGACGTTGAAAATGTCGGAAAAATGACATGCTATACTATGACGTCGAAAATCTAAATAAAAATGAATTGCTATACTATGACGTCGAAAATGTCCAAAAAAACGACATGCTATACTATGACATCGAAAATGACGTCATGTCGTCAAAAAAATGACACGCTATACTATGACGTCGAAGATCTAATAAAAAATGTACTGCTATACTATGACGTCGAAAATGTCCAAAAAACGACATGCTATATTATGACATCGAAAATGACGTCATGTCGTCAAAAAAATGACACGCTATACTATGACGTCGAAGATCTAATAAAAAATGTACTGCTATACTATGACATCGAAAATGTCCAAAAAAAACGACATGCTATACTATGACATCGAAAATGACGTCATGTCGTCAAAAAAATGACACGCTATACTATGACGTCGAAGATCTAATAAAAAATGTCCTGCTATACTATGACGTCGAAAATGTCCAAAAAACGACATGCTATATACTATGACGTCGAAAATGTCCAAAAAATGACATGCTATGACGTCGAAAATGTCGAAAAAACGACATGCTATACTATGACGTCGAAAATGTCAAAAAAACGACATGCTATACTATGACGTCGAAAATGTCCAAAAAAACGACATGCTATACAATGACGTCGAAAATGTCCAAAAAACAACATGCAATACTATGACGTCGAAAATGTCCCAAAAACGACATGCTATACTATGACGTCGAAAATCTAAAAAAAAAATGAATTGCTATACTATGACGTCGAAAATGTCCAAAAAAACGACATGCTATACTATGACTTCGAAAATGTCCAATAAACGACATGCTATACTATGACGTCGAAAATGTCGAAAAAACAACATGCTATTATACTATGACGTCGAAAATGTCCAAAAAAACGACATGATGTCGAAAATGTCCAAAAAACGACATGCTATATATGACTTCGAAAATGTCCAAAAAAACGACATGCTATGACATCGAAAATGTCGAAAAAACGACATGCTATACTATGACGTCGAAAATGTCCAAAAAACGACATGCTATACTATGACATTGAAAATGTCGGAAAAATGACATGCTATACTATGACGTCGAAAATCTAAATAAAAATGAATTGCTATACTATGACGTCGAAAATCTAAATAAAAATGAATTGCTATACTATGACGTCGAAAATGTCCAAAAAAACGACATGCTATACAATGACGTCGAAAATGTCCAAAAAACAACATGCAATACTATGACGTCGAAAATGTCCCAAAAACGACATGCTATACTATGACGTCGAAAATCTAAAAAAAAAATGAATTGCTATACTATGACGTCGAAAATGTCCAAAAAAACGACATGCTATACTATGACTTTCGAAAATGTCCAAAAAAAAACGACATGCTATACTATGACT
>NC_040244.1:8189459-8192107 GCF_001444195.1 Xiphophorus couchianus | reverse complement strand
ACTATGACGTCGAAAATGTCCAAAAAAACGACATGCTATACTATGACGTCGAAAATGTCAAAAAAACGACATGCTATACTATGACGTCGAAAATGTCCAAAAAAACGACATGCTATACTATGACGTCGAAAATGTCCAAAAAAACGACATGCTATACTATGACGTCGAAAATGTCCAAAAAAACGACATGCTATACTATGACGTCGAAAATGTCCAAAAAAACGACATGCTATACTATGACGTCGAAAATGTCCAAAAAAACGACATGCTATAGTATGACGTCGAAAATGTCCAAAAAAACGACATGCTATACTATGACGTCGAAAATGTCCAAAAAAACGACATGCTATACTATGACGTCGAAAATGTCCAAAAAACGACATGCTATTACTATGACGTCGAAAATGTCCAAAAAAACGACATGCTATACTATGACGTCGAAAATGTCCAAAAAACGACATGCTATACTATGACGTCGAAAATGTCCAAAAAAACGACATGCTATACTATGACGTCGAAAATGTCCAAAAAAACGACATGCTATAGTATGACGTCGAAAATGTCCAAAAAAACGACATGCTATACTATGACGTCGAAAATGTCCAAAAAAACGACATGCTATACTATGACGTCGAAAATGTCCAAAAAAACGACATGCTATACTATGACGTCGAAAATGTCCAAAAAAACGACATGCTATACTATGACGTCGAAAATGTCCAAAAAAACGACATGCTATACTATGACGTCGAAAATGTCCAAAAAAACGACATGCTATACTATGACGTCGAAAATGTCCAAAAAAACGACATGCTATACTATGACGTCGAAAATGTCCAAAAAAACGACATGCTATACTATGACGTCGAAAATGTCCAAAAAAACGACATGCTATAGTATGACGTCGAAAATGTCCAAAAAAACGACATGCTATACTATGACGTCGAAAATGTCCAAAAAAACGACATGCTATACTATGACGTCGAAAATGTCCAAAAAAACGACATGCTATAGTATGACGTCGAAAATGTCCAAAAAACGACATGCTATACTATGACGTCGAAAATGTCCAAAAAAACGACATGCTATGTATGACGTCGAAAATGTCCAAAAAAAACGACATGCTATACTATGACGTCGAAAATGTCCAAAAAAACGACATGCTATACTATGACGTCGAAAATGTCCAAAAAAACGACATGCTATACTATGACGTCGAAAATGTCCAAAAAAACGACATGCTATAGTATGACGTCGAAAATGTCCAAAAAAACGACATGCTATACTATGACGTCGAAAATGTCCAAAAAAACGACATGCTATACTATGACGTCGAAAATGTCCAAAAAAACGACATGCTATACTATGACGTCGAAAATGTCCAAAAAAACGACATGCTATACTATGACGTCGAAAATGTCCAAAAAAACGACATGCTATACTATGACGTCGAAAATGTCCAAAAAAACGACATGCTATACTATGACGTCGAAAATGTCCAAAAAAACGACATGCTATACTATGACGTCGAAAATGTCCAAAAAACGACATGCTATACTATGACGTCGAAAATGTCCAAAAAAACGACATGCTATACTATGACGTCGAAAATGTCCAAAAAAACGACATGCTATACTATGACGTCGAAAATGTCCAAAAAAACGACATGCTATACTATGACGTCGAAAATGTCCAAAAAAACGACATGCTATACTATGACGTCGAAAATGTCCAAAAAAACGACATGCTATATGACGTCGAAAATGTCCAAAAAAACGACATGCTATATATGACGTCGAAAATGTCCAAAAAAACGACATGCTATACTATGACGTCGAAAATGTCCAAAAAAACGACATGCTATAGCTATGACGTCGAAAATGTCCAAAAAAACGACATGCTATTATGACGTCGAAAATGTCCAAAAAAACGACATGCTATACTATGACGTCGAAAATGTCCAAAAAAACGACATGCTATATATGACGTCGAAAATGTCCAAAAAAACGACATGCTATACTATGACGTCGAAAATGTCCAAAAAAACGACATGCTATACTATGACGTCGAAAATGTCCAAAAAAACGACATGCTATACTATGACGTCGAAAATGTCCAAAAAAAACGACATGCTATACTATGACGTCGAAAATGTCCAAAAAAACGACATGCTATACTATGACGTCGAAAATGTCCAAAAAAACGACATGCTATTATGACGTCGAAAATGTCCAAAAAAACGACATGCTATACTATGACGTCGAAAATGTCCAAAAAAACGACATGCTATACTATGACGTCGAAAATGTCCAAAAAAACGACATGCTATACTATGACGTCGAAAATGTCCAAAAAAACGACATGCTATACTATGACGTCGAAAATGTCCAAAAAAACGACATGCTATACTATGACGTCGAAAATGTCCAAAAAACGACATGCTATACTATGACGTCGAAAATGTCCAAAAAAACGACATGCTATACTATGACGTCGAAAATGTCCAAAAAAACGACATGCTATACTATGACGTCGAAAATGTCCAAAAAAACGACATGCTATAGTATGACGTCGAAAATGTCCAAAAAACGACATGCTATACTATGACGTCGAAAATGTCCAAAAAAACGACATGCTATACTATGACG
>NC_040244.1:8174129-8189359 GCF_001444195.1 Xiphophorus couchianus | reverse complement strand
TGTCCAAAAAAACGACATGCTATACTATGACGTCGAAAATGTCCAAAAAAACGACATGCTATACTATGACGTCGAAAATGTCCAAAAAAACGACATGCTATACTATGACGTCGAAAATGTCCAAAAAAACGACATGCTATACTATGACGTCGAAAATGTCCAAAAAAACGACATGCTATGACGTCGAAAATGTCCAAAAAAACGACATGCTATACTATGACGTCGAAAATGTCCAAAAAAACGACATGCTATGACGTCGAAAATGTCCAAAAAAACGACATGCTATACTATGACGTCGAAAATGTCCAAAAAAACGACATGCTATACTATGACGTCGAAAATGTCCAAAAAAACGACATGCTATACTATGACGTCGAAAATGTCCAAAAAAACGACATGCTATGACGTCGAAAATGTAAAAAAACGACATGCTATACTATGACGTCGAAAATGAAAAAAACGACATGCTATACTATGACGTCGAAAATGTCCAAAAAAACGACATGCTATACTATGACGTCGAAAATGTAAAAAAACGACATGCTATGACGTCGAAAATGTCCAAAAAAACGACATGCTATGACGTCGAAAATGTCCAAAAAAACGACATGCTATACTATGACGTCGAAAATGTCAAAAAACGACATGCTATACTATGACGTCGAAAATGTCCAAAAAAACGACATGCTATACTATGACGTCGAAAATGTCCAAAAAAACGACATGCTATACTATGACGTCAAAAAAAACGACATGCTATACTATGACGTCGAAAATGTCAAAAAAACGACATGCTATACTATGACGTCGAAAATGTCCAAAAAAACGACATGCTATACTATGACGTCGAAAATGTCCAAAAAAACGACATGCTATACTATGACGTCGAAAATGTCCAAAAAAACGACATGCTATACTATGACGTCGAAAATGTCCAAAAAAACGACATGCTATACTATGACGTCGAAAATGTCCAAAAAAACGACATGCTATACTATGACGTCGAAAATGTCCAAAAAAACGACATGCTATACTATGACGTCGAAAATGTCCAAAAAAACGACATGCTATACTATGACGTCGAAAATGTCCAAAAAACGACATGCTATGACGTCGAAAATGTCAAAAAAACGACATGCTATGACGTCGAAAATGTCCAAAAAAAACGACATGCTATACTATGACGTCGAAAATGTCCAAAAAAACGACATGCTATACTATGACGTCGAAAATGTCCAAAAAAACGACATGCTATACTATGACGTCGAAAATGTCCAAAAAAACGACATGCTATACTATGACGTCAAAAAAACGACATGCTATACTATGACGTCGAAAATGTCCAAA
The DNA here is from genome assembly GCF_001444195.1 of Xiphophorus couchianus. Taxonomy (NCBI): domain Eukaryota; kingdom Metazoa; phylum Chordata; class Actinopteri; order Cyprinodontiformes; family Poeciliidae; genus Xiphophorus; species Xiphophorus couchianus. Next base: position 8,188,012 of record NC_040244.1, on the reverse strand, counting down.
AAAACGACATGCTATACTATGACGTCGAAAATGTCCAAAAAAACGACATGCTATACTATGACGTCGAAAATGTCCAAAAAAACGACATGCTATGACGTCGAAAATGTCCAAAAAAACGACATGCTATACTATGACGTCGAAAATGTCCAAAAAAACGACATGCTATACTATGACGTCGAAAATGTCCAAAAAAACGACATGCTATACTATGACGTCGAAAATGTCCAAAAAAACGACATGCTATACTATGACGTCGAAAATGTCAAAAAAACGACATGCTATACTATGACGTCGAAAATGTCCAAAAAAACGACATGCTATACTATGACGTCGAAAATGTCCAAAAAAACGACATGCTATACTATGACGTCGAAAATGTCCAAAAAAACGACATGCTATACTATGACGTCGAAAATGTCCAAAAAAACGACATGCTATACTATGACGTCGAAAATGTCCAAAAAAACGACATGCTATACTATGACGTCGAAAATGTCCAAAAAAACGACATGCTATACTATGACGTCGAAAATGTCCAAAAAACGACATGCTATACTATGACGTCAAAAAAACGACATGCTATACTATGACGTCGAAAATGTCCAAAAAAACGACATGCTATACTATGACGTCGAAAATGTCCAAAAAAACGACATGCTATACTATGACGTCGAAAATGTCCAAAAAAACGACATGCTATACTATGACGTCGAAAATGTCCAAAAAAACGACATGCTATACTATGACGTCGAAAATGTCCAAAAAAACGACATGCTATACTATGACGTCGAAAATGTCCAAAAAACGACATGCTATACTATGACGTCGAAAATGTCCAAAAAAACGACATGCTATACTATGACGTCGAAAATGTCCAAAAAAACGACATGCTATACTATGACGTCGAAAATGTCCAAAAAAACGACATGCTATACTATGACGTCGAAAATGTCCAAAAAACGACATGCTATACTATGACGTCGAAAATGTCCAAAAAAACGACATGCTATACTATGACGTCGAAAATGTCCAAAAAAACGACATGCTTACTATGACGTCAAAAAAACGACATGCTATACTATGACGTCGAAAATGTCCAAAAAAACGACATGCTATACTATGACGTCGAAAATGTCCAAAAAAACGACATGCTATACTATGACGTCGAAAATGTCAAAAAAACGACATGCTATACTATGACGTCGAAAATGTCCAAAAAAACGACATAGTATACTATGACGTCGAAAATGTCAAAAAAACGACATGTATGACGTCGAAAATGTCAAAAAAACGACATGCTATACTATGACGTCGAAAATGTCCAAAAAAACGACATGCTATACTATGACGTCGAAAATGTCCAAAAAAACGACATGCTATACTATGACGTCGAAAATGTCAAAAAAACGACATGTATGACGTCGAAAATGTCCAAAAAAACGACATGCTATACTATGACGTCGAAAATGTCCAAAAAAACGACATGCTATACTATGACGTCGAAAATGTCCAAAAAAACGACATGCTATACTATGACGTCGAAAATGTCCAAAAAAACGACATGACGTCGAAAATGTCCAAAAAACGACATGCTATACTATGACGTCGAAAATGTCAAAAAAACGACATGACGTCGAAAATGTCCAAAAAAACGACATGCTATACTATGACGTCGAAAATGTCAAAAAAACGACATGCTATACTATGACGTCGAAAATGTCCAAAAAAACGACATGCTATACTATGACGTCGAAAATGTCCAAAAAAACGACATGCTATGACGTCGAAAATGTCCAAAAAAACGACATTCTATACTATGACGTCGAAAATGTAAAAAAACGACATGCTATACTATGACGTCGAAAATGTCCAAAAAAACGACATGCTATACTATGACGTCGAAAATGTAAAAAAAACGACATGCACGACTCGAAAATGTCCAAAAAAACGACATGCTATGACGTCGAAAATGTCAAAAAAACGACATGCTATACTATGACGTCGAAAATGTCCAAAAAAACGACATGCTATACTATGACGTCGAAAATGTCCAAAAAAACGACATGCTATACTATGACGTCGAAAATGTCCAAAAAAACGACATGCTATACTATGACGTCAAAAAAACGACATGCTATACTATGACGTCGAAAATGTCCAAAAAAACGACATGCTATACTATGACGTCGAAAATGTCAAAAAAACGACATGCTATACTATGACGTCGAAAATGTCCAAAAAAACGACATGCTATACTATGACGTCGAAAATGTCCAAAAAAACGACATGCTATACTATGACGTCGAAAATGTCCAAAAAAACGACATGCTATACTATGACGTCGAAAATGTCCAAAAAAACGACATGCTATACTATGACGTCGAAAATGTCCAAAAAAACGACATGCTATACTATGACGTCGAAAATGTCCAAAAAAACGACATGCTATACTATGACGTCGAAAATGTCCAAAAAAACACATGCTATGACGTCGAAAATGTCCAAAAAAACGACATGCTATGACGTCGAAAATGTCCAAAAAAACGACATGCTATACTATGACGTCGAAAATGTCCAAAAAAACGACATGCTATACTATGACGTCGAAAATGTCCAAAAAAACGACATGCTATACTATGACGTCGAAAATGTCCAAAAAAACGACATGCTATACTATGACGTCAAAAAAACGACATGCTATACTATGACGTCGAAAATGTCCAAAAAAAACGACATGCTATACTATGACGTCGAAAATGTCCAAAAAAACGACATGCTATACTATGACGTCGAAAATGTCCAAAAAAACGACATGCTATGACGTCGAAAATGTCAAAAAAACGACATGCTATGACGTCGAAAATGTCCAAAAAAACGACATGCTATACTATGACGTCGAAAATGTCCAAAAAAACGACATGCTATACTATGACGTCGAAAATGTCCAAAAAAACGACATGCTATACTATGACGTCGAAAATGTCAAAAAAAAAAACATGCTATACTATGACGTCGAAAATGTCCAAAAAAACGACATGCTATACTATGACGTCGAAAATGTCCAAAAAAACGACATGCTATACTATGACGTCGAAAATGTCCAAAAAAACGACATGCTATACTATGACGTCGAAAATGTCAAAAAAACGACATGCTATACTATGACGTCGAAAATGTCCAAAAAACGACATGCTATACTATGACGTCGAAAATGTCCAAAAAAACGACATGCTATACTATGACGTCGAAAATGTCCAAAAAAACGACATGCTATACTATGACGTCAAAAAAACGACATGCTATACTATGACGTCGAAAATGTCAAAAAAACGACATGCTATACTATGACGTCGAAAATGTCCAAAAAAACGACATGCTATACTATGACGTCGAAAATGTCCAAAAAAACGACATGCTATACTATGACGTCGAAAATGTCCAAAAAAACGACATGCTATACTATGACGTCGAAAATGTCCAAAAAAACGACATGCTATACTATGACGTCGAAAATGTCCAAAAAAACGACATGCTATACTATGACGTCGAAAATGTCCAAAAAAACGACATGCTATACTATGACGTCGAAAATGTCCAAAAAAACGACATGCTATACTATGACGTCGAAAATGTCAAAAAAACGACATGCTATACTATGACGTCGAAAATGTCCAAAAAAACGACATGCTATACTATGACGTCGAAAATGTCCAAAAAAACGACATGCTATACTATGACGTCGAAAATGTCCAAAAAAACGACATGCTATACTATGACGTCAAAAAAACGACATGCTATACTATGACGTCGAAAATGTCCAAAAAAACGACATGCTATACTATGACGTCGAAAATGTCAAAAAAACGACATGCTATACTATGACGTCGAAAATGTCCAAAAAACGACATGCTATACTATGACGTCGAAAATGTCCAAAAAAACGACATGCTATACTATGACGTCGAAAATGTCCAAAAAAACGACATGCTATACTATGACGTCGAAAATGTCCAAAAAAACGACATGCTATACTATGACGTCGAAAATGTCCAAAAAAACGACATGCTATACTATGACGTCGAAAATGTCCAAAAAAACGACATGCTATACTATGACGTCGAAAATGTCCAAAAAAACGACATGCTATACTATGACGTCGAAAATGTCCAAAAAAACGACATGCTATACTATGACGTCGAAAATGTCCAAAAAAACGACATGCTATACTATGACGTCGAAAATGTCAAAAAAACGACATGTATGACGTCGAAAATGTCAAAAAAACGACATGCTATACTATGACGTCGAAAATGTCCAAAAAAACGACATGCTATACTATGACGTCGAAAATGTCCAAAAAAACGACATGCTATACTATGACGTCGAAAATGTCCAAAAAAACGACATGCTATGACGTCGAAAATGTCAAAAAAACGACATGCTATACTATGACGTCGAAAATGTCCAAAAAAAACGACATGCTATACTATGACGTCGAAAATGTCCAAAAAACGACATGCTATACTATGACGTCGAAAATGTCCAAAAAAACGACATGCTATGACGTCGAAAATGTCCAAAAAAACGACATGCTATACTATGACGTCGAAAATGTCAAAAAAACGACATGACGTCGAAAATGTCCAAAAAAACGACATGCTATACTATGACGTCGAAAATGTCAAAAAAACGACATGCTATACTATGACGTCGAAAATGTCCAAAAAAACGACATGCTATACTATGACGTCGAAAATGTCCAAAAAAACGACATGCTATACTATGACGTCGAAAATGTCAAAAAAACGACATGCTATACTATGACGTCGAAAATGTCCAAAAAAACGACATGCTATACTATGACGTCGAAAATGTCCAAAAAAACGACATGTATGACGTCGAAAATGTCCAAAAAAACGACATGCTATACTATGACGTCGAAAATGTCAAAAAAAACGACATGCTATACTATGACGTCGAAAATGTCAAAAAAACGACATGCTATACTATGACGTCGAAAATGTCAAAAAAACGACATGCTATGACGTCGAAAATGTCCAAAAAAACGACATGCTATACTATGACGTCGAAAATGTCAAAAAAACGACATGCTATACTATGACGTCGAAAATGTCCAAAAAAACGACATGCTATACTATGACGTCGAAAATGTCAAAAAACGACATGCTATACTATGACGTCGAAAATGTCCAAAAAAACGACATGCTATGACGTCGAAAATGTCAAAAAAACGACATGCTATACTATGACGTCGAAAATGTCCAAAAAAACGACATGCTATACTATGACGTCGAAAATGTCCAAAAAAACGACATGCTATACTATGACGTCGAAAATGTCCAAAAAAACGACATGCTATACTGACGTCGAAAATGTCCAAAAAAACGACATGCTATACTATGACGTCGAAAATGTCCAAAAAAACGACATGCTATACTATGACGTCGAAAATGAAAAAAACGACATGCTATACTATGACGTCGAAAATGTCCAAAAAAACGACATGCTACTATGACGTCGAAAATGTCCAAAAAAACGACATGCTATACTATGACGTCGAAAATGTCCAAAAAAACGACATGCTATACTATGACGTCGAAAATGTCCAAAAAAACGACATGCTATACTATGACGTCGAAAATGTCCAAAAAAACGACATGCTATGACGTCGAAAATGTCAAAAAAACGACATGCATGACGTCGAAAATGTCAAAAAAACGACATGCTATACTATGACGTCGAAAATGTCAAAAAACGACATGCTATACTATGACGTCGAAAATGTCCAAAAAAACGACATGCTATACTATGACGTCGAAAATGTCCAAAAAACGACATGCTATACTATGACGTCAAAAAAAAACGACATGCTATACTATGACGTCGAAAATGTCCAAAAAAACGACATGCTATACTATGACGTCGAAAATGTCAAAAAAACGACATGCTATACTATGACGTCGAAAATGTCCAAAAAAACGACATGCTATACTATGACGTCGAAAATGTCCAAAAAAACGACATGCTATACTATGACGTCGAAAATGTCAAAAAAACGACATGCTATACTATGACGTCGAAAATGTCAAAAAAACGACATGCTATACTATGACGTCGAAAATGTCAAAAAAACGACATGCTATACTATGACGTCGAAAATGTCAAAAAAACGACATGCTATACTATGACGTCGAAAATGTCCAAAAAAACGACATGCTATACTATGACGTCGAAAATGTCCAAAAAAACGACATGCTATACTATGACGTCGAAAATGTCCAAAAAAACGACATGCTATACTATGACGTCGAAAATGTCCAAAAAAAACCATGTATGACGTCGAAAATGTCCAAAAAAACGACATGCTATACTATGACGTCGAAAATGTCCAAAAAAACGACATGCTATACTATGACGTCGAAAATGTCCAAAAAAACGACATGCTATACTATGACGTCGAAAATGTCCAAAAAAACGACATGTACTATGACGTCGAAAATGTCAAAAAAACGACATGCTATACTATGACGTCGAAAATGTCCAAAAAAACGACATGCTATACTATGACGTCGAAAATGTCCAAAAAAACGACATGCTATACTATGACGTCGAAAATGTCCAAAAAAACGACATGCTATGACGTCGAAAATGTCAAAAAAACGACATGCTATACTATGACGTCGAAAATGTCCAAAAAAACGACATGCTATGACGTCGAAAATGTCAAAAAAACGACATGCTATACTATGACGTCAAAATGTCAAAAAAACGACATGCTATACTATGACGTCGAAAATGTCCAAAAAAACGACATGCTATACTATGACGTCGAAAATGTCCAAAAAAACGACATGCTATGACGTCGAAAATGTCAAAAAAACGACATGCTATACTATGACGTCGAAAATGTAAAAAAACGACATGCTATACTATGACGTCGAAAATGTCCAAAAAAACGACATGCTATACTATGACGTCGAAAATGTAAAAAAACGACATGCTATACGTCGAAAATGTCAAAAAAACGACATGCTATACGTCGAAAATGTCAAAAAAACGACATGCTATACTATGACGTCGAAAATGTCAAAAAAACGACATGCTATACTATGACGTCGAAAATGTCCAAAAAAACGACATGCTATACTATGACGTCGAAAATGTCCAAAAAACGACATGTATACTATGACGTCAAAAAACGACATGCTATACTATGACGTCGAAAATGTCCAAAAAACGACATGCTATACTATGACGTCGAAAATGTCCAAAAAAACGACATGCTATACTATGACGTCGAAAATGTCCAAAAAAACGACATGCTATACTATGACGTCGAAAATGTCCAAAAAAACGACATGCTATACTATGACGTCGAAAATGTCCAAAAAAACGACATGCTATACTATGACGTCGAAAATGTCCAAAAAAACGACATGCTATACTATGACGTCGAAAATGTCCAAAAAAACGACATGCTATACTATGACGTCGAAAATGTCCAAAAAACGACATGCTATACTATGACGTCGAAAATGTCCAAAAAAACGACATGCTATACTATGACGTCGAAAATGTCCAAAAAAACGACATGCTATACTATGACGTCGAAAATGTCCAAAAAACGACATGCTATACTATGACGTCGAAAATGTCCAAAAAAACGACATGCTATACTATGACGTCGAAAATGTCCAAAAAAACGACATGCTATACTATGACGTCGAAAATGTCCAAAAAAACGACATGCTATACTATGACGTCGAAAATGTCCAAAAAAACGACATGCTATACTATGACGTCGAAAATGTCCAAAAAAACGACATGCTATACTATGACGTCGAAAATGTCCAAAAAAACGACATGCTATACTATGACGTCGAAAATGTCCAAAAAAACGACATGCTATACTATGACGTCGAAAATGTCCAAAAAAACGACATGCTATACTATGACGTCGAAAATGTCCAAAAAAACGACATGCTATACTATGACGTCGAAAATGTCCAAAAAAACGACATGCTATACTATGACGTCGAAAATGTCCAAAAAAACGACATGCTATACTATGACGTCGAAAATGTCCAAAAAAACGACATGCTATGACGTCGAAAATGTCCAAAAAAACGACATGCTATGACGTCGAAAATGTCCAAAAAAACGACATGCTATACTATGACGTCGAAAATGTCCAAAAAACGACATGCTATACTATGACGTCGAAAATGTCCAAAAAAACGACATGCTATACTATGACGTCGAAAATGTCCAAAAAAACGACATGCTATACTATGACGTCGAAAACAAAAAAACGACATGCTATACTATGACGTCGAAAATGTCAAAAAAACGACATGCTATACTATGACGTCGAAAATGTCCAAAAAAACGACATGCTATACTATGACGTCGAAAATGTCCAAAAAAACGACATGCTATATGACGTCGAAAATGTCCAAAAAAACGACATGCTATGACGTCGAAAATGTCAAAAAAACGACATGCTATACTATGACGTCGAAAATGTCCAAAAAACGACATGCTATACTATGACGTCGAAAATGTCCAAAAAAACGACATGCTATACTATGACGTCGAAAATGTCCAAAAAAACGACATGCTATACTATGACGTCGAAAATGTCCAAAAAAACGACATGCTATACTATGACGTCGAAAATGTCAAAAAACGACATGCTATACTATGACGTCGAAAATGTCCAAAAAAACGACATGCTATACTATGACGTCGAAAATGTCAAAAAAACGACATGCTATACTATGACGTCGAAAATGTCAAAAAAACGACATGTATGACGTCGAAAATGTCCAAAAAAACGACATGCTATACTATGACGTCGAAAATGTCCAAAAAAACGACATGCTATACTATGACGTCGAAAATGTCCAAAAAAACGACATGCTATACTATGACGTCGAAAATGTCAAAAAACGACATGCTATGACGTCGAAAATGTCAAAAAAACGACATGCTATACTATGACGTCGAAAATGTCAAAAAAACGACATGCTATACTATGACGTCGAAAATGTCCAAAAAAACGACATGCTATACTATGACGTCGAAAATGTCCAAAAAAACGACATGCTATACTATGACGTCGAAAATGTCAAAAAAACGACATGCTATACTATGACGTCGAAAATGTCCAAAAAAACGACATGACTATGACGTCGAAAATGTCAAAAAAACGACATGCTATACTATGACGTCGAAAATGTCAAAAAAACGACATGCTATACTATGACGTCGAAAATGTCCAAAAAAACGACATGCTATACTATGACGTCGAAAATGTCAAAAAAACGACATGCTATGACGTCGAAAATGTCCAAAAAAACGACATGCTATGACGTCGAAAATGTCAAAAAAACGACAGCTATACTATGACGTCGAAAATGTCAAAAAAACGACATGCTATACTATGACGTCGAAAATGTCCAAAAAAACGACATGCTATACTATGACGTCGAAAATGTCCAAAAAAACGACATTATACTATGACGTCAAAAAAAAAACGACATGCTATACTATGACGTCGAAAATGTCCAAAAAACGACATGCTATACTATGACGTCGAAAATGTCCAAAAAAACGACATGCTATACTATGACGTCGAAAATGTCCAAAAAAACGACATGCTATACTATGACGTCGAAAATGTCCAAAAAAACGACATGCTATACTATGACGTCGAAAATGTCCAAAAAAACGACATGCTATACTATGACGTCGAAAATGTCCAAAAAAACGACATGCTATACTATGACGTCGAAAATGTCCAAAAAAACGACATGCTATACTATGACGTCGAAAATGTCCAAAAAAACGACATGCTATACTATGACGTCGAAAATGTCCAAAAAAACGACATGCTATACTATGACGTCGAAAATGTCCAAAAAAACGACATGCTATACTATGACGTCGAAAATGTCCAAAAAAACGACATGCTATACTATGACGTCGAAAATGTCCAAAAAAACGACATGCTATACTATGACGTCGAAAATGTCCAAAAAAACGACATGCTATACTATGACGTCGAAAATGTCAAAAAAACGACATGCTATACTATGACGTCGAAAATGTCAAAAAAACGACATGCTATACTATGACGTCGAAAATGTCCAAAAAACGACATGCTATACTATGACGTCGAAAATGTCCAAAAAAACGACATGCTATACTATGACGTCGAAAATGTCCAAAAAACGACATGCTATACTATGACGTCGAAAATGTCCAAAAAAACGACATGCTATACTATGACGTCGAAAATGTCCAAAAAAACGACATGCTATACTATGACGTCGAAAATGTCAAAAAAACGACATGCTATACTATGACGTCGAAAATGTCCAAAAAAACGACATGCTATACTATGACGTCGAAAATGTCAAAAAAACGACATGCTATGACGTCGAAAATGTCAAAAAAACGACATGCTATGACGTCGAAAATGTCCAAAAAAACGACATGCTATACTATGACGTCGAAAATGTCAAAAAAACGACATGCTATACTATGACGTCGAAAATGTCCAAAAAAACGACATGCTATACTATGACGTCGAAAATGTCCAAAAAAACGACATGCTATACTATGACGTCGAAAATGTCAAAAAAACGACATGCTAACTATGACGTCGAAAATGTCCAAAAAAACGACATGCTATACTATGACGTCGAAAATGTCCAAAAAAACGACATGCTACTATGACGTCGAAAATGTCAAAAAAACGACATGCTATGACGTCGAAAATTCCAAAAAACGACATGCTATGACGTCGAAAATGTCCAAAAAAACGACATGCTATACTATGACGTCGAAAATGTCAAAAAAACGACATGCTATACTATGACGTCGAAAATGTCCAAAAAAACGACATGCTATACTATGACGTCGAAAATGTCCAAAAAAACGACATGCTATACTATGACGTCGAAAATGTCCAAAAAAACGACATGCTATACTATGACGTCGAAAATGTCAAAAAAACGACATGCTATACTATGACGTCGAAAATGTAAAAAAACGACATGCTATACTATGACGTCGAAAATGTCAAAAAAACGACATGCTATACTATGACGTCGAAAATGTCAAAAAAACGACATGCTATACTATGACGTCGAAAATGTCAAAAAAACGACATGCTATACTATGACGTCGAAAATGTCCAAAAAAACGACATGCTATACTATGACGTCGAAAATGTCCAAAAAAACGACATGCTATACTATGACGTCGAAAATGTCCAAAAAACGACATGCTATACTATGACGTCAAAAAAACGACATGCTATACTATGACGTCGAAAATGTCAAAAAAACGACATGCTATACTATGACGTCGAAAATGTCAAAAAAACGACATGCTATACTATGACGTCGAAAATGTCCAAAAAAACGACATGCTATACTATGACGTCGAAAATGTCCAAAAAAAAACATGCTATACTATGACGTCGAAAATGTCCAAAAAACGACATGCTATACTATGACGTCGAAAATGTCAAAAAAACGACATGCTATACTATGACGTCGAAAATGTCCAAAAAAACGACATGCTATACTATGACGTCGAAAATGTCAAAAAAACGACATGCTATACTATGACGTCGAAAATGTCCAAAAAAACGACATGCTATACTATGACGTCGAAAATGTCAAAAAAACGACATGCTATACTATGACGTCGAAAATGTCCAAAAAAACGACATGCTATACTATGACGTCGAAAATGTCAAAAAAAACGACATGTATGACGTCGAAAATGTCCAAAAAACGACATGCTATACTATGACGTCGAAAATGTCAAAAAAACGACATGCTATACTATGACGTCGAAAATGTCCAAAAAACGACATGCTATACTATGACGTCGAAAATGTCCAAAAAAACGACATGCCTATGACGTCGAAAATGTCCAAAAAAAACGACATGCTATACTATGACGTCGAAAATGTCAAAAAAACGACATGCTATACTATGACGTCGAAAATGTCCAAAAAAAACGAATGCTATACTATGACGTCGAAAATGTCAAAAAACGACATGCTATACTATGACGTCGAAAATGTCCAAAAAAACGACATGCTATGACGTCGAAAATGTCAAAAAAACGACATGCTATACTATGACGTCGAAAATGTCAAAAAACGACATGCTATACTATGACGTCGAAAATGTCCAAAAAAAACGACATAGTATACTATGACGTCGAAAATGTCAAAAAAACGACATGCATGACGTCGAAAATGTCAAAAAAACGACATGCTATACTATGACCTCGAAAATGTAAAAAAAAACGACATGCTATACTATGACGTCGAAAATGTCAAAAAAACGACATGCTATACTATGACGTCGAAAATGTCAAAAAAACGACATGCTATGACGTCGAAAATGTCCAAAAAAACGACATGCTATGACGTCGAAAATGTCAAAAAAACGACATGCTACTATGACGTCGAAAATGTCAAAAAAACGACATGCTATACTATGACGTCGAAAATGTCCAAAAAACGACATGCTAACTATGACGTCGAAAATGTCCAAAAAACGACATATACTATGACGTAAAAAAAACGACATGCTATACTATGACGTCGAAAATGTCCAAAAAAACGACATGCTATACTATGACGTCGAAAATGTCCAAAAAAACGACATGCTATATATGACGTCGAAAATGTCCAAAAACGACATGCTATATATGACGTCGAAAATGTCCAAAAAACGACAGCTATACTATGACGTCGAAAATGTCAAAAAACGACATGCTATACTATGACGTCGAAAATGTCCAAAAAAACGACATGCTATACTATGACGTCGAAAATGTCAAAAAAACGACATGCTATACTATGACGTCAAAAATGTCCAAAAAACGACATGCTATATATGACGTCGAAAATGTCCAAAAAAACGACATGCTATACTATGACGTCGAAAATGTCAAAAAAACGACATGCTATACTATGACGTCGAAAATGTCAAAAAAACGACATACTATGACGTCGAAAATGTCAAAAAACGACATGCTATGACGTCGAAAATGTCCAAAAAAACGACATGTATACTATGACGTCGAAAATGTCAAAAAAACGACATGCTATACTATGATCGAAAATGTCCAAAAAAAACGACATGATACTATGACGTCGAAAATGTCCAAAAAACGACATAGCTATACTATGACGAGAAATGTCCAAAAAAACGACATGCTTACTATGACGTCGAAAATGTCCAAAAAAACGACACATGATATACTATGACGTCGAAAATGTCAAAAAAAACGACATGCTATAGAACGTCGAAAATGTCCAAAAAAACGACATGCTATACTATGACGTCGAAAATGTCAAAAAAACGACATGCTATACTATGAGTCGAAAATGTCAAAAAAAAGACATGCTATACTATGACGTCGAAAATGTCAAAAAAACGACATGCTATGACGTCGAAAATGTCCAAAAAAACGACATGCTATCTATGACGTCGAAAATGTCAAAAAAACGACATTGCTATACTATGACGTCGAAAATGTCAAAAAAACGACATAGCTATACTATGACGTCGAAAATGTCAAAAAAACGAACATGTATGACGTCGAAAATGTCCAAAAAAAAACGACATGCTAGATACATGACTCGAAAATGTCAAAAAAACGACATGCTATACTATGACGTCGAAAATGTCCAAAAAAACGAGCTATACTATGACGTCGAAAATGTCAAAAAAAAAAACGCATACATGACTAAAATGTCAAAAAAAAAACACATCTACTATGACGTCGAAAATGTCAAAAAAACGACATTGCTATGACGTCGAAAA
>NC_040244.1:6667075-6674731 GCF_001444195.1 Xiphophorus couchianus | reverse complement strand
TTTTTTTTGGCATTTTCGACGTCATAGTATAGCAATGTCGTTTTTTGGACATTTTCGACGTCATAGTATAGCATGCCGTTTTTTTGGACATAGTATAGCATGTCGTTTTTTTGGACATTTTCGACGTCAAGTATAAAACCGTTTTTTTGACATAGTATAGCATGTCGTTTTTTTGGACATTTTTGACGTCATAGTATAGCAATTCATTTTTTTGACATTTTCTACGTCATAGTATAGCATGTCGTTTTTTTAAATATTTTCGACGTCATAGTATAGCATGTCGTTTTTTGGACATTTTCGACGTAATAGTATAGCATGCCGTTTTTTTGGACATTTTCGACGTCATAGTATAGCATGTCGTTTTTTGGACATTTTCGACGTAATAGTATAGCATGCCGTTTTTTTGGACATTTTCGACATCATAGTAAGCATGTCGTTTTTTTGGACATTTTCGACGTAATAGTATAGCATGTCGTTTCTTGGACATTTTCGACGTCATAGTATAGCATGTCGTTTTTTGGACATTTTCGACGTCATAGTAAAGCATGTCATTTTTTTTTAGATTTTCGACGTCATAGTATAAGCATGTCATTTTTTGGACATTTTCGACGTCATAATATAGCATGTCATTTTTTTGGACATTTTTGACGTCATTGTATAGCAATTCATTTTTTTTGACATTTTCTACGTCATAGTAAGCATGTCGTTTTTTTTTTAGATTTTCGACGTCATAGTATATGTCATTTTTTGGACATTTTCGACGTCATAATATAGCATGTCGTTTTTTTGGACATTTTCAACGTCATAGTGTAGCATGTCGTTTTTTTGGAACATTTTTGACGTCATGCTATACCATGTCGTTTTTTTGGACATTTTTCGACGTCATAGTATAGCGTCGTTTTTTGGACATTTTCGACGTCATAGTATAGCATGCCGTTTTTTTTGGACATAGTATTGCATGTCGTTTTTTTGGACATTTTCGATGTCATAGTATAGCATGTCGTTTTTTGGACATTTTTGACGTCATAGTATAGCATGCCGTTTTTCTGGACATAGTATAGCATGTCGTTTTTTTGGACATTTTCGACGTCATAGCATGTCATTTCTTTGGACATTTTTCGACGTCATAGTATAGCGTCGTTTTTTTTGGACATTTTCAACGTCAGAGTATAAAACCGTTTTTTTGACATAGTATAGCATGTCGTTTTCTTGGACATTTTTCGACGTCATAGTATAGCATGTCCTTTTTTTTTTAGATTTTCGACGTCATAGTATAGCATGTCGTTTTGTTGGACATTTTTGACGTCATAGTATAGCAATTCATTTTTTTGACATTTTCTACGTCATAGTATAGCATGTCGTTTTTTGGACATTTTCGACGTCATAGTATAGCAAGCCGTTTTTTTGACATTTTCTACGTCATAGTATAGCATGCCGTTTTTTTGGACATAGTATAGCATGTCGTTTTTTTGGACATTTTCGACGTCATAGTATAGCATGTCGTTTTTTGGACATTTTCGATGTCATAGTATATAGCATGTCGTTTTTTTTTACATTTTCGACGTCACAGTATAGCATGCCGTTTTTTTGGACATAGTATAGCATGTCGTTTTTTCGACATTTTCGACGTCATAGTATAGCATGTCGTTTTTTGGACATTTTCGATGTCATAGTATAGCATGTCGTTTTTTGGACATTTTCGACGTAATAGTATAGCATGTCGTTTTTTGGACATTTTCGACGTCAGTATAGCATGTCGTTTTTTCGACATTTTCGACGTCATAGTATAGCATGCCTTTTTTTTGGACATTTTCGACGTCATAGTATAGCATGTCGTTTTTTTGACATTTTCTACGTCATAGTATAGCATGTCGTTTTTTTAAAATATTTTCGACGTTATAGTATAGCATGTCGTTTTTTGGACATTTTCGACGTAATAGTATAGCATGCCGTTTTTTGGGACATTTTCGACGTCATAGTATAGCATGTCGTTTTTTGGACATTTTCGACGAAATAGTATAGCATGCCGTTTTTTTGGACATTTTCGACGTCATAGTATAGCATGTCGTTTTTTGGACATTTTTGACGTCATAGTCTAGCAATTCATTTTTTTTGACATTTTCTGCGTCATAGTATAGCATGCCGTTTTTTTGGACATTTTCTACGTCATAGTATAGCATGCCGTTTTTTGGACATTTTCGACGTCATAGTAAGCATGTCGTTTTTTTGGACATTTTCGACGTAATAGTATAGCATGTCGTTTTTTGGACATTTTCGAGGTCAGTATATAGCATGTCGTTTTTTCGACATTTTCGACGTCATAGTATAGCATGCCTTTTTTTTGGACATTTTCGATGTCATAGTATATAGCATGTCGTTTTTTTTTACATTTTCGACGTCACAGTATAGCATGCCGTTTTTTGGACATAGTATAGCATGTCGTTTTTTCGACATTTTCGACGTCATAGTATAGCATGTCGTTTTTTGGACATTTTCGATGTCATAGTATAGCATGTCGTTTTTTGGACATTTTCGACGACGTCATAGTAAGCATGTCGTTTTTTTGGACATTTTCGACGTAATAGTATAGCATGTCGTTTTTTGGACATTTTCGACGTCAGTATATAGCATGTCGTTTTTTCGACATTTTCGACGTCATAGTATAGCATGCCTTTTTTTTGGACATTTTCGACGTCATAGTATAGCATGTCCGTTTTTTGACATTTTCTACGTCATAGTATAGCATGTCGTTTTTTTAAAATATTTTCGACGTTATAGTGTAGCATGTCGTTTTTTGGACATTTTCGACGTAATAGTATAGCATGCCGTTTTTTTGGACATTTTCGACGTCATAGTATAGCATGTCGTTTTTTGGACATTTTCGACGTAATAGTATAGCATGCCGTTTTTTTGGACATTTTCGACGTCATAGTATAGCATGTCGTTTTTTGGACAATTTTGACGTCATAGTCTAGCAATTCATTTTTTTTGACATTTTCTACGTCATAGTATAGCATGCCGTTTTTTTGGACATTTTCTACGTCATAGTATAGCATGCCGTTTTTTGGACATTTTCGACGTCATAGTAAGCATGTCGTTTTTTTGGACATTTTCGACGTAATAGTATAGCATGTCGTTTTTTGGACATTTTCGAGGTCAGTATATAGCATGTCGTTTTTTCGACATTTTCGACGTCATAGTATAGCATGCCTTTTTTTTGGACATTTTCGACATCATAGTATAGCATGTCGTTTTTTTGACATTTTCTACATCATAGTATAGCATGTCGTTTTTTTAAATATTTTCGACGTCATAGTATAGCATGTCGTTTTTTTGGACATTTTCGACGTAATAGTATAGCATGTCGTTTTTTGGACATTTTCGACGTCAGTATATAGCATGTCGTTTTTTCGACATTTTCGACGTCATCGTATAGCATGTCGTTTTTTGGACATTTTCGACGTCATAGTATAGCATGTCGTTTTTTAAAATATTTTCGACGTCATAGTATAGCATGTCGTTTTTTGGACATTTTCGACGTCATAGTATAGCATGTCGTTTTTTGGACATTTTCGACGTCATACTATAGCATGTCGTTTTTTTGACATTTTCGACGTCATAGTATATAGCATGTCGGTTTTTTGGACATTTTCGACGTCATAGTATAGCATGTCGTTTTTTCGACATTTTCGACGTCATAGTAAGCATGTCGTTTTTTTGGACATTTTCGACGTAATAGTATAGCATGTCGTTTTTTGGACATTTTCGACGTCATGGTATAGCATGTCATTTTTTTGACATTTTCGACGTCATAGTATATAGCATGTCGGTTTTTTGGACATTTTCGACGTCATACTATAGCATGTCGTTTTTTTGACATTTTCGACGTCATAGTATATAGCATGTCGGTTTTTTGGACATTTTCGACGTCATAGTATAGCATGTCGTTTTTTCGACATTTTCGACGTCATAGTAAGCATGTCGTTTTTTTGGACATTTTCGACGTAATAGTATAGCATGTCGTTTTTTGGACATTTTCGACGTCAGTATATAGCATGTCGTTTTTTGGACATTTTCGACGTAATAGTATAGCATGCCGTTTTTTTGGACATTTTCGACGTCATAGTATAGCATGTCGTTTTTTGGACATTTTTGACGTCATAGTCTAGCAATTCATTTTTTTTGACATTTTCTACGTCATAGTATAGCATGCCGTTTTTTTGGACATTTTCTACGTCATAGTATAGCATGCCGTTTTTTTGGACATTTTCGACGTCATAGTAAGCATGTCGTTTTTTGGACATTTTCGACGTAATAGTATAGCATGTCGTTTTTTGGACATTTTCGAGGTCAGTATATAGCATGTCGTTTTTTCGACATTTTCGACGTCATAGTATAGCATGCCTTTTTTTTGGACATTTTCGACATCATAGTATAGCATGTCGTTTTTTTGACATTTTCTACATCATAGTATAGCATGTCGTTTTTTTAAATATTTTCGACGTCATAGTATAGCATGTCGTTTTTTTGGACATTTTCGACGTAATAGTATAGCATGTCGTTTTTTGGACATTTTCGACGTCATTATATAGCATGTCGTTTTTTTCGACATTTTCGACGTCATCGTATAGCATGTCGTTTTTTGGACATTTTCGACGTCATAGTATAGCATGTCGTTTTTTAAAATATTTTCGACGTCATAGTATAGCATGTCGTTTTTTGGACATTTTCGACGTCATAGTATAGCATGTCGTTTTTTGGACATTTTCGACGTCATACTATAGCATGTCGTTTTTTTGACATTTTCGACGTCATAGTATATAGCATGTCGGTTTTTTGGACATTTTCGACATCATAGTATAGCATGTCGTTTTTTCGACATTTTCGACGTCATAGTAAGCATGTCGTTTTTTTGGACATTTTCGACGTAATAGTATAGCATGTCGTTTTTTGGACATTTTCGACGTCATGGTATAGCATGTCATTTTTTTGACATTTTCGACGTCATAGTATATAGCATGTCGGTTTTTTGGACATTTTCGACGTCATACTATAGCATGTCGTTTTTTTGGACATTTTCGACGTCATAGTATATAGCATGTCGTTTTTTGGACATTTTCGACGTCATAGTATAGCATGTCGTTTTTTCGACATTTTCGACGTCATAGTAAGCATGTCGTTTTTTTGGACATTTTCGACGTAATAGTATAGCATGTCGTTTTTTGGACATTTTCGACGTCAGTATATAGCATGTCGTTTTTTCGACATTTTCGACGTCATAGTATAGCATGTCGTTTTTTTGACATTTTCTACGTCATAGTATAGCATGTCGTTTTTTGGACATTTTTGACGTCATAGTCTAGCAATTCATTTTTTTTGACATTTTCTACGTCATAGTATAGCATGCCGTTTTTTTGGACATAGTATAGCATGTCGTTTCTTGGACATTTTCGACGTCATAGTATAGCATGTCGTTTTTTGGACATTTTCGACGTCATAGTAAAGCAGGTCATTTTTTTTTAGATTTTCGACGTCATAGTAAAGCATGTCATTTTTTTTTAGATTTTCGACGTCATAGTATAGGCATGTCATTTTTTGGACATTTTCGACGTCATAATATAGCATGTCATTTTTTTGGACATTTTTGACGTCATAGTATAGCAATTCATTTTTTTTGACATTTTCTACGTCATAGTATAGCATGTCGTTTTTTTTTAGATTTTCGACGTCATAGTATATGTCATTTTTTGGACATTTTCGACGTCATAATATAGCATGTCGTTTTTTTGGACATTTTCGACGTCATAGTATAGCATGTCGTTTTTTTGGACATTTTTGACGTCATAGTATAGCATGTCGTTTTTTTGGGACATTTTTGACGTCATGCTATACCATGTCGTTTTTTGGACATTTTCGACGTCATAGTATAGCATGCCGTTTTTTTGGACATAGTATTGCATGTCGTTTTTTTGGACATTTTCGACGTCATAGTATAGCATGTCGTTTTTTGGACATTTTCGACGTCATAGTATAGCATGCCGTTTTTTTGGACATAGTATAGCATGTCGTTTTTTTGGACATTTTCGACGTCAGAGTATAAAACCGTTTTTTTGACATAGTATAGCATGTCGTTTTTTTGGACATTTTTGACGTCATAGTATAGCAATTCATTTTTTTGACATTTTCTACGTCATAGTATAGCATGTCGTTTTTTTGGACATTTTCGACGTCATAGTATAGCCAGCCGTTTTTTTGGACATTTTCGACGTCATAGTATAGCAAGCCGTTTTTTTGGACATTTTTGACGTCATAGTATAGCATGTCGTTTTTTCGACATTTTCGACGTCATAGTATAGCATGTCGTTTTTTCGACATTTTCGACGTCATAGTATAGCATGCCGTTTTTTTGGACATAGTATAGCATGTCGTTTTTTGGACATTTTCGATGTCATAGTATATAGCATGTCGTTTTTTTTTACATTTTCGACGTCACAGTATAGCATGCCGTTTTTTTGGACATAGTATAGCATGTCGTTTTTTCGACATTTTCGACGTCATAATATAGCAGGTCGTTTTTTTTGGACATTTTCGACGTCATAGTATAGCATGTCGTTTTTTTTGGACATTTTCGACGTCATAGTATAGCATGCCGTTTTTTTGGACATAGTATAGCATGTCGTTTTTTGGACATTTTCGACGTCATAGTATAGCATGTCGTTTTTTGGACATTTTCGATGTCATAGTATATAGCATGTCGGTTTTTTTTACATTTTCGACGTCACAGTATAGCATGCCGTTTTTTTGGACATAGTATAGCATGTCGTTTTTTCGACATTTTCGACGTCATAATATAGCAGGTCGTTTTTTTGGACATTTTCGATGTCATAGTATAGCATGTCGTTTTTTTGGACATTTTTGACGTCATAGTATAGCATGTCGTTTTTTTGGGACATTTTTGACGTCATGCTATACCATGTCGTTTTTTTGGACATTTTCGACGTCATAGTATAGCATGTCGTTTTTTGGACATTTTCGACGTCATAGTATAGCATGCCGTTTTTTTGGACATAGTATTGCATGTCGTTTTTTTGGACATTTTCGACGTCATAGTATAGCATGTCGTTTTTTGGACATTTTCGACGTCAGAGTATAAAACCGTTTTTTTGACATAGTATAGCATGTCGTTTCTTGGACATTTTCGACGTCATAGTAAAGCAGGTCATTTTTTTTTAGATTTTCGACGTCATAGTAAAGCATGTCATTTTTTTTTAGATTTTCGACGTCATAGTATAAGCATGTCGTTTTTTGGACATTTTCGACGTCAGTATATAGCATGTCGTTTTTTCGACATTTTCGACGTCATAGTATAGCATGCCTTTTTTTTGGACATTTTCGACGTCATAGTATAGCATGTCCTTTTTTTTTTTAGATTTTCGACGTCATAGTAAGCATGTCGTTTTTTTGGACATTTTCGACGTAATAGTATAGCATGTCGTTTTTTGGACATTTTCGACGTCAGTATATAGCATGTCGTTTTTTCGACATTTTCGACGTCATAGTATAGCATGTCGTTTTTTTGGACATTTTTGACGTCATAGTATAGCAATTCATTTTTTTGACATTTTCTACGTCATAGTATAGCATGTCGTTTTTTGG
>NC_040244.1:6660770-6666975 GCF_001444195.1 Xiphophorus couchianus | reverse complement strand
GAGAAAGTGCTATGATCAAAGAGAAAATTGCCAAAATCAAATGGAAAGGTTAAATGGTTAGATCAAAACAAAATTCTTTGATCAAAACAAAATTGTTTGATCAAAGACAAAAATATTTTGATCAAAGACAAGTTGCTATGATCAACGAGAAAAGTGCTGAAAACAAAGGGAAAGGCTAACTGCTATGACCAAAACAAAAATGGATCTTCAAACACAAAATGTTTTTGATCAAAGACAAAATTTTTGATCAAAGACAAAGTTGCTATGATCAAAGAGAAAAGTGCTAAAATCAAAGGAAAGGCTAACTGCTTTGATCAACAAAAATGCTTTGATCAAAGACAAAATTGCTATGATGAAAGAGAAAATTGTTAAGATCAAGAGAAATGCTATGATCAAAGAGAAAAGTGCTATGATCAAAGAGAAAATTGCCAAAATCAAATGGAAAGGTTAAATGGTTAGATCAAAAACAAAAATATTTTGATCAAAGACAAAGTTGCTATGATGAAAGAGATAATTGCTATGATCAAAGAGAAAAGTGCTATGATCAAAGACAAATTGCCAAAATCAAATGGAAAGGTTAAATGGTTAGATCAAAAACAAAAATATTTTTTATCAAAGACAAAGTTGCTATGATGAAAGAGAAAATTGCTATGATCAAAGAGAAAAGTGCCAAAATCAAATGGAAAGGTTAAATGGTTAGATCAAAAACAAAATTCTTTGATCAAAACAAAATTGTTTTGATCAAGACAAAATATTTGATCAAAGACAAAGTTGCTATGATCAACGAGAAAAGTGCTGAAAACAAAGGGAAAGGCTAACTGATATGATCAAAAACAAAAATGGATCTGATCAACACAAAATGTTTTGATCAAAGACAAACATATTTTGATCAAAGACAAAGTTGCTATGATCAAAGAGAAAAGTGCTAAAATCAAAGGGAAAGGCTAACTGCTTTGATCAAAAACAAAAATGCTTTGATCAAAGACAAATTGCTATGATGAAAGAGAAAAGTGCTCAAAACAAAGGAAAGGCTAACTGCTATGATCAAAAACAAAAATGGGAATTCGATCAAACACAAAAATGTTTTGATCAAAGACAAAAATATTTTGATCAAAGACAAAGTGCTATGATCAAAGAGAAAATGCCAAAATCAAATGGAAAGGTTAAATGGTTAGATTAAAAAGAAAAATTCTTTGATCAAAAACAAATTGTTTTGATCAAAGACAAATTGCTATGATCAAAGAGAAAAGTGCTCAAAACAAAGGAAAAGGCTAACTGATATCATCAAAAACAAAAATGGATCTGATCAAAACAAAAATATTTTGATCTAAGACAAAATATTTTGATCAAGACAAAGTTGCTATGATCAAAGAGAAAATTGCTATAATCAAGAGAAAAGTGCTAAAATCAAAGGGAAAGGCTAACTGCTTTGATCAAAACAAAATGCTTTGATCAAAGACAAAATTGCTATGATGAAAGAGAAATTGCTAAGATGAAGAGAAAAGTGCTATGATCAAGAGAAAATTACCAAAATCAAATGGAAAGGTTAAATGGTTAGATCAAAAACAAAAATTCTTTGATCAAAAACAAAATTGTTTTGATCAAAGACAAAAATATTTTGATCAAAGACAAAGTTGCTATGATCAACGAGAAAAGTGCTGAAAACAAAGGGAAAGGCAAACTGCTATGATCAAAAACAAAAATGGATCTGATCAAAGACAAACATATTTTGATCAAAGACAAAGTTGCTATGATCAAACAAAGTTGCTATGATCAAGAGAAAAGTGCCAAAATCAAATGGAAAGGTTAAATGGTTAGATTAAAAACAAAAATTCTTTGATCAAAAACAAAATTGTTTTGATCAAAGACAAAATATTTTGATCAAAGACAAAGTTGCTATGATCAAAGAAAAGTGCTGAAAACAAAGGGAAAGGCTAACTGCTATGATCAAACACAAAAATGTTTTGATCAAAGACAAACATATTTTGATCAAAGACAAAGTTGCTATGATCAAAGAGAAAAGTGCTAAAATCAAAGGGAAAGGCTAACTGCTTTGATGAAAAACAAAAATGCTTTGATCAAAGACAAAATTGCTATGATGAAAGAGAAAAGTGCTCAAAACAAAGGGAAAGGCTAACTGCTATAAAAACAAAATGGATCGATCACACAAAATGTTTTGATCAAAGACAAAAATATTTTGATCAAAGACAAAGTTGCTATGATCAAAGAGAAAAGTGCCAAAATCAAATGGAAAGGTTAAATGGTTAGATTAAAAAGAAAATTCTTTGATCAAAAACAAAATTGTTTTGATCAAAGACAAAATTGCTATGATCAAAGAGAAAAGTGCTCAAAACAAAGGAAAAGGCTAACTGATATCATCAAAAACAAAAATGGATCTGATCAAAGACAAAAATATTTTGATCTAAGACAAAAATATTTTGATCAAAGACTAGTTGCTATGATCAAAGAGAAAATTGCTATAATCAAAGAGAAAAGTGCTAAAATCAAAGGGAAAGGCTAACTGCTTTGATCAAAAACAAAATGCTTTGATCAAAGACAAAATTGCTATGATGAAGAGAAAAATTGCTAAGATGAAAGAGAAAAGTGCTATGATCAAAGAGAAAATTACCAAAATCAAATGGAAGGTTAAATGGTTAGATCAAAAACAAAAATTCTTTGATCAAAAACAAAATTGTTTTGATCAAAGACAAAATATTTTGATCAAAGACAAAGTTGCTATGATCAACGAGAAAAGTGCTGAAAACAAAGGGAAAGGCAAACTGCTATGATCAAAAACAAAAATGGATCTGATCAAAGACAAACATATTTTGATCAAAGACAAAGTTGCTATGATCAAAGACAAAGTTGCTATGATCAAAGAGAAAAGTGCCAAAATCAAATGGAAGGTTAAATGGTTAGATTAAAAACAAAATTCTTTGATCAAAAACAAAATTGTTTTGATCAAAGACAAAAATATTTTGATCAAAGACAAAGTTGCTATGATCAAAGAGAAAAGTGCTGAAAACAAGGGAAAGGCTAATGCTATGATCAAAAACAAAATGGATCTGATCAAACACAAAAATGTTTTGATCAAAGACAAACATATTTTGATCAAAGACAAAGTTGCTATGATCAAAGAGAAAAGTGGTAAAATCAAAGGGAAAGGCTAACTGCTTTGATCAAAAACAAAATGCTTTGATCAAAGACAAAATTGCTATGATGAAAGAGAAAAGTGCTCAAAACAAAGGGAAAGGCTAACTGCTATTCAAAACAAAAATGGAATTCGATCAAACAAAAAACGTTTTGATCAAAGACAAAATATTTTGATCAAAGACAAAGTTGCTATGATCAAAGAGAAAAGTGCCAAAATCAAATGGAAAGGTTAAATGGTTAGATTAAAAAGAAATTCTTTGATCAAAAACAAATTGTTTTGATCAAAGACAAAATGCTATGATCAAAGAGAAAAGTACTCAAAACAAAGGAAAAGGCTAACTGATATCATCAAAAACAAAAATGGATCTGATCAAAGACAAAATATTTTGATCTAAGACAAAAATATTTTGATCAAAGACAAAGTTGCTATATCAAAGAGAAAATTGCTATAATCAAAGAGAAAAGTGCTAAAATCAAAGGGAAAGGCTAACTGCTTTGATCAAAACAAAAATGCTTTGATCAAAGAAATTGCTATGATAAAGAGAAAATTGCTAAGATGAAAGAGAAAAGTGCTATGATCAAAGAAAAATTACCAAAATCAAATGGAAAGGTTAAATGGTTAGATCAAAAACAAAAATTCTTTGATCAAAAACAAAATTGTTTTTTATCAAAGACAAAAATATTTTGATCAAAGACAAAGTTGCTATGATCAACGAGAAAAGTGCTGAAAACAAAGGGAAAGGCAAACTGCTATGATCAAAACAAAAATGGATCTGATCAAAGACAAACATATTTTGATCAAGACAAAGTTGCTATGATCAAAGACAAAGTTGCTATGATCAAAGAGAAAAGTGCCAAAATCAAATGGAAAGGTTAAATGGTTAGATTAAAAACAAAAATCTTTGATCAAAACAAAAAATTGTTTTGATCAAAGACAAAAATATTTTGATCAAAGACAAAGTTGCTATGATCAAAGAGAAAAGTGCTGAAAACAAAGGGAAAGGCTAACTTATGATCAAAAACAAAAAATGGATCTGATCAAACACAAAAATGTTTTGATCAAAGACAAACATATTTTGATCAAAGACAAAGTTGCAATGATCAAAGAGAAAATTGCTATGATCAAAGAGAAAGGTGCTAAAATCAAAGGGAAAGGCTAACTGCTTTGATCAAAAACAAAAATGCTTTGATCAAAGACAAAATTGCTATGATGAAAGAGAAAATTGCTAAGATCAAAGAGAAAAGTGCTATGATCAAAGAGAAAATTGCCAAAATCAAATGGAAAGGTTAAATGGTTAGATCAAAAACAAAAATTCTTTGATCAAAAACAAAATTGTTTTGATCAAAGACAAAATTGTTTTGATCAAAGACAAAATTGCTATGATCAAAGAGAAAAGTACTCAAAACAAAGGAAAAGGCTAACTGATATCATCAAAAACAAAAATGGATCTGATCAAAGACAAAATTATTTTGATCTAAGACAAAAATATTTTGATCAAAGACAAAGTTGCTATGATCAAAGAGAAAATTGCTATAATCAAAGAGAAAAGTGCTAAAATCAAAGGGAAAGGCTAACTGCTTTGATCAAAAACAAAAATGCTTTGATCAAAGACAAAATTGCTATGATGAAGAAAGAGAAAAATTGCTAAGATGAAGAGAAAAAGTGCTATGATCAAAGAGAAAATTGCCAAAATCAAATGGAAAGGTTAAATGGTTAGATCAAAAACAAAAATTCTTTGATCAAAAACAAAATGTTTGATCAAAGACAAAAAATATTTTGATCAAAGACAAAGTTGCTATGATCAACGAAGAAAAGTGCTGAAAAACAAAGAGAAAAGTGCTAAAATCAAAGGGAAAGGCTAACTGCTTTGATCAAAAACAAAAATGCTTTGATCAAGACAAAATTGCTATGAAAGAGAAAATTGCTAAGATGAAAGAGAAAAGTGCTATGATCAAAGAGAAAAGTAACAAAATCAAATGGAAAGGTTAAAGGTTAGATCAAAAACCAAAAATTCTTTGATCAAAAACAAAAATTGTTTTGATCAAAGACAAAAATATTTGATCAAAGACAAAGTTGCTATGATCAACGAGAGAAAAGTGCTGAAAACAAAGGGAAGGCAAACTGCTATGATCAAAAACAAAAATGGATCTGATCAAGACAAACTATTTTGATCAAAGACAAAGTTGCTATGATCAAAGACAAAGTTGCTATGATCAAAGAAAAGTGCCAAAATCAAATGGAAAGGTAAATGGTTAGATTAAAAACAAAAAATTCTTTGATCAAAAAAACAAATTGTTTGATCAAAGACAAAAATATTTTGATCAAAGACAAAGTTGCTATGATCAAAGAGAAAGTGCCAAAATCAAATGGAAAGGTAAATGGTTAGATTAAAAAGAAAAATTCTTGATCAAAAACAAAATTGTTTTGATCAAAGACAAAGTTGCTATGATCAACGAGAAAAGTGCTGAAAACAAGGGAAAGGCTAACTGCTATGACCAAAACAAAAATGGATCTGATCAAAACAAAAATGTTTGATCAAAGACAAACATATTTTGATCAAAGACAAGTTGCTATGATCAAAGAGAAAAGTGCTAAAATCAAAGGGAAGGCTAACTGCTTTGATCAGAAACAAAATGCTTTGATCAAAGACAAAATTGCTATGATGAAAGGAAAATTGTTAAGATCAAAGAGAAAATTGCTATGATCAAAGAGAAAAGTGCTATGATCAAAGAGAAAATTGCCAAAATCAAATGGAAAGGTAAATGGTTAGATCAAAAACAAAAATATTTTGATCAAAGACAAAGTTGCTATGATGAAAGAGATAATGCTATGATCAAAGAGAAAGTGCTATGATCAAAGACAAAATTGCCAAAATCAAATGGAAAGGTTAAATGGTAGATCAAAAACAAAAAATATTTTGATCAAAGACAAAGTTGCTATGATGAAAGAGAAAATTGCTATCATCAAAGAGAAAAGTGCCAAAATCAAATGGAAAGGTTAAATGGTTAGATCAAAACAAAAATTATTTGATCAAAAACAAAATTGTTTTGA
>NC_040244.1:6587193-6660670 GCF_001444195.1 Xiphophorus couchianus | reverse complement strand
AAAGAGAAAATTGCTATGATCAAAGAGAAAAGTGCTAAAATCAAAGGGAAAGGCTAACTGGTTTGATCAAAAACAAAAATGCTTTGATCAAAGACAAAATTGCTATGATGAAAGAGAAAATTGCTAAGATGAAAGAGAGAAGTGCTATGATCAAAGAGAAAATTGCCAAAATCAAATGGAAAGGTTAAATGGTTAGATCAAAAACAAAATTGTTTTGATCAAAGACAAAAAATATTTTGATCAAAGACAAAGTGCTTTGATCAACGAGAAAATTGCTGGGAAAACAAGGGAAAGGCTAACTGCTATGATGAAAAACAAAAATGGATCTGATCAAACACAAAAATGTTTGATCAAAGACAAAAATATTTGATCAAAGACAAAATGCTGTGATCAAAGAGAAAAGTGCCAAAATCAAATGGAAAGGTTTTAAAGGGTTAGATTAAAACAAAAATTCTTTGATCAAAAACAAAATTGTTTTGATCAAAGACAAAAATATTTGATCAAAGACAAAGTGCTATGATCAACGGAAAAGTCTGAAAACAAAGGGAAAGGCTAACTGCTATGATCAAAAACAAAAATGGATCTGATCAAACACAAAAATGTTTTGATCAAAGACAAACATATTTTGATCAAAGACAAAGTTGCTATGATCAAAGAGAAAATTGCTATGATCAAAGAGAAAAGTGCTAAAATCAAAGGGAAGGCTAACTGCTTTGATCAAAAACAAAAATGCTTTGATCAAAGACAAAGTTGCTATGATGAAAGAGAAAATTGCTATGATCAAAGAGAAAGTGTTCAAAACAAAGGGAAAGGCTAACTGCTATGATGAAAAAACAAAAATGGATCTGATCAAACACAAAAATGTTTTGATCAAAGACAAAAATTTTGATCAAAGACAAAGTTGCTATGATCAAAGAGAAAAGTGCTGTGATCAAGAGAAAAGTGCAAAATCAATGGAAATGTTAAATGGTTAGATAAAAACAAAAATTCTTTGATCAAAAACAAAATTGTTTTGATCAAAGACAAAATTGCTATGATCAAAGAGAAAAGTGCTCAAAACAAAGGGAAAGGCTAATTGCTATGATCAAAAACAAAAATGGATCTGATCAAACACAAAAATGTTTGATCAAGACAAAAATATTTTGATCAAAGACAAAGTTGCTATGATCAAAGAGAAAATTGCTATGATCAAAGAGGAAAAGTGCTAAAATCAAAGGGAAAGGCTAACTGCTTGATCAAAAACAAAAATGCTTTGATCAAAGACAAAATGCTATGATGAAAGAGAAAAAATTTGCTAAGATGAAAGAGAAAAGTGCTATGATCAAAGAGAAAATTGCCAAAATCAAATGGAAAGGTGAAATGGTTAGATCAAAAACAAAATTGTTTTGATCAAAGACAAAAATATTTTGATCAAAGACAAAGTTGCTTTGATCAACGAGAAAGAAAATTGCTGAAAACAAAGGAAAGGCTAATGCTATGATGAAAAACAAAATGGATCTGATCAAACACAAAAATGTTTTGATCAAAGACAAAAATATTTTGATCAAGACAAAATTGCTATGATCAAAGAGAAAAGTTCCAAAATCAAATGGAAAGGTTAAATGGTTAGATTAAAAACAAAAATTCTTTGATCAAAAACAAAATGTTTTGATCAAAGACAAAAATATTTTGATCAAAGACAAAGTTGCTATGATCAACGGAAAAGTGCTGAAAACAAAGGGAAAGGCTAACTGCTATGATCAAAAACAAAAATGGATCTGATCAACACAAAAAATGTTTTGATCAAAGACAAACATATTTTGATCAAAGACAAAGTTGCTATGATCAAAGAGAAAAGTGTTCAAAACAAAGGGAAAGGCTAACTGCTATGATGAAAAAACAAAAATGGATCTGATCAAACACAAAAATGTTTGATCAAAGACAAAATATTTTGATCAAAGACAAAGTTGCTATGATCAAAGAGAAAATTGCTGTGATCAAGAGAAAAGTGCCAAAATCAAATGGAAATGTTAAATGGTTAGATTAAAAACAAAAATTCTTTGATCCAAAACAAAATTGTTTTGATCAAAGACAAAATTGCTATGATCAAAGGAAAAGTGCTCAAAACAAAGGGAAAGGCTAATTGCTATGATCAAAAACAAAAATGGATCTGATCAAACACAAAAAGTTTTGATCAAGACAAAAATATTTTGATCAAAGACAAGTTGCTATGATCAAAGAGAGAAAATTGCTATGATCAAAGAGAAAAGTGCTAAAATCAAAGGGAAAGGCTAACTGCTTGATCAAAAACAAAAAATGCTTTGATCAAAGACAAAATTGCTATGATGAAAGAGAAAATTGCTAAGATGAAAGAGAAAAGTGCTATGATCAAAGAGAAAAATTGCCAAAATCAAATGGAAAGGTGAAATGGTTAGATCAAAAACAAAATTGTTTTGATCAAAGACAAAAATATTTGATCAAAGACAAAGTGCTTTGATCAACGAGGAAAATTGCTGAAAACAAAGGGAAAGGCTAACTGCTATGATGAAAACAAAAATGGATCTGATCAAACACAAAAATGTTTTGATCAAAGACAAAAATATTTGATCAAAGACCAAAATTGCTATGATCAAAGAGAAAAGTGCCAAAATCAAATGGAAAGTGTTAATATGGTTAGATAAAAACAAAATTCTTGATCAAAAACAAAATGCTTTGATCAAAGACAAAGTTGCTATGATGA
Source organism: Xiphophorus couchianus (assembly GCF_001444195.1). Taxonomy (NCBI): domain Eukaryota; kingdom Metazoa; phylum Chordata; class Actinopteri; order Cyprinodontiformes; family Poeciliidae; genus Xiphophorus; species Xiphophorus couchianus. The sequence goes on along the minus strand of NC_040244.1, from coordinate 6,657,951 downwards.
AAGAGGAAAATTGCTATGATCAGAAAGAGAAAAGTGTTCAAAACAAAGGGAAAGGCTAACTGCTATGATAGAAAAACAAAAATGGATCTGATCAAACACAAAAATGTTTGATCAAGACAAAAATATTTGATCAAGACAAAGTTGCTATGATCAAGAGAAAATTGCTGTTGATCAAGAGAAAAGTGCCAAAATCAAATGGAAAGGTTAAATGGTAGATTAAAAACAAAGATTCTTTGATCAAAAACAAAATTGTTTTGATCAAAGACAAAAATTGCTATGATCAAAGAGAAAAGTGCTCAAAACAAAGGGAAAGGCTAATTGCTATGATCAAAAACAAAAAGGATCTGATCAAACACAAAAATGTTTTGATCAAAGAAAAAATTTTGATCAAAGACAAAGTTGCTATGATCAAAGAGAAAATTGCTATGATCAAAGAGAAAAGTGCTAAAATCAAAGGGAAAGGCTAACTGGTTTGATCAAAAACAAAAATGCTTTGATCAAAGACAAAATTGCTGATGATGAAAGAGAAAATTGCTAAGATGAAAGAGAAAAGTGCTATGATCAAAGAGAAAATTGCCAAAATCAAATGGAAAGGTTAAATGGTTAGATCAAAAACAAAATTGTTTTGATCAAAGACAAAAAATTTTGATCAAGACAAAGTTGTTATCAACGAGAAGAAAATTGCTGAAAACAAAGGGAAAGGCTAACTGCTATGATGAAAAAAAAAATGGATCTGATCAAACACAAAAAGTTTGATCAAAGACAAAAATATTTTGATCAAAGACAAAATGCTATGATCAAAGAGAAAAGTGCCAAAATCAAATGGAAAGGTTAATGGTTAGATTAAAAAACAAAAAATTCTTTGATCAAAAACAAAATTGTTTTGATCAAAGACAAAAATATTTTGATCAAAGACAAAGTTGCTATGATAACGAGAAAAAAGTGCTGAAAACAAAGGGAAAGGCCAACTGCTGTGATCAAAAACAAAAATGGATCTGATCAAAACACAAAAATGTTTTGATCAAAGACAAACATATTTTGATCAAAGACAAAGTTGCTATGATCAAAGGAAAATGCTATGATCAAAGAGAAAAGTGCTAAAATCAAAGGGAAAGGCTAATGCTTTGATCAAAAACAAAAATGCTTTGATCAAAGACAAAATTGCTATGATGAAAGAGAAAATTGCTAAGATCAAAGAGAAAAGTGCTATGATCAAAGAGAAAATTGCCAAAATCAATGGAAGGTTTAAATGGTTAGATCAAAAACAAAAATTCTTTGATCAAAAACAAAAATTGTTTTGATCAAAAACAAAATTGTTTTGATCAAAGACAAAGTTTGCTATGATCAACGAGGAAAAGTGCTGAAAACAAAAGGGAAAGGCTAACTGCTATGATCAAAAACAAAAATGGATCTGATCAAACACAAAACTGTTTTGATAAAAGACAAAAATATTTTGATCAAAGACAAAGTTGCTATGATCAAAGAGAAAATTGCTATGATCAAAGAGGGGAAAGTGCTATGATCAAGGAGAAAAGCTAACTGCTTTGATCAAAAACAAAAATGCTTTGATCAAAGACAAAATTGCTATGATGAAAGAGAAAATGCTAAGATCAAAGAGAAAAGTGCTATGATCAAAGAGAAAATTGCCAAAATCAAATGGAAAGGTTAAATGGTTAGATAAAAACAAAAAATTCTTTGATCAAAAACAAAAATTGTTTTGATCAAAGACAAAATATTTTGATCAAAGACAAAGTTGCTATGATCAAAGAGAAAAGTGCTCAAAACAAAGGGAAAGGCTAACTAACTGCTATGATGAAAAACAAAAATGGATCTGATCAAACACAAAACTGTTTTGATCAAAGACAAAAATATTTTGATCAAAGACAAAGTTGCTATGATCAAAGAGAAAATTGCTATGATCAAAGAGGAAAGGCTATGATCAAAGAGAAAATTGCCCAAAATCAAAGGAATGGTAAATGGTTAGATCAAAAACACAAATATTTTGATCAAAGACAAAAGTGTGCTATGATGAAAGAGGTAAATTGCTATGATCAAAGAGAAAAGTGCCAAAATCAAATGGAAAGGTAAATGGTTAGATTCAAACACAAAAATTATTTGATCAAAAACAAAAATTGTTTTGATCAAAGACAAAATTGCTATGATCAAAACACAAAATTGCTTGATCAAAGACAATAATATTTTATCAAAGACAAGGTTGCTATGCGCAAAGAGAAAATTGCTATGATCAAGAGAAAATGCTATGATCAAAGAGAAAATTGCCAAAATCAAATGGAAAGTTTAAATGGTTAGATCAAAAACAAAAATTCTTTGATCAAAAACAAAATAGTTTGATCAAAGACAAAATTGCTATGATCAAAACACAAAATTGCTTTGATCAAAGAGAAAAGTGCTAAAATCAAAGGGAAAAGCTAATGCTTGATCAAAAACAAAAAATGCTTTGATCAAAGACAAAGTTGCTATGATCAAAAGAGAAAAGTGCTCCAAAACAAAGGAAAAGGCTAAATGATATGATCAAAACAAAAATGGATTGATCAAACACAAAAACTGTTTTGATCAAAGACAAAGTTGCTATGATGAAAGAGAAAATTGCTATGATCAAAGAGGAAAGTGCCAAAATCAAATGGAAAGGTTAAATGGTTAGATCAAACACAAAAATTATTTGATCAAAAACAAAATTGTTTGATCAAAGACAAAATTGCTATGATCAAACACAAAATTGCTTTGATCAAAGAGAAAAGTGCTCAAAACAAAGGGAAAAGGCTAACTGATATGATCAAAAACAAAAATGGATCTGATAAAGAAAAAATATTTGATCAAGACAAAGTTGCTATGATCAAAGAGAAAATTGCTATGATCAAAGAGAAAAGTGCTAAGATGAAAGAGAAAAGTGCTATGATCAAAGAGGAAAATTGCCAAAATCAAATGGAAAGGTTAAATGGTTAGATCAAAAACAAAAATTGTTTTGATCAAAGACAAAAATATTTGATCAAAGACAAAGTTGCTTGATCAACGAGGAAAATGCTGAAAACAAAGGAAAGGCTAATGCTATGATGAAAAACGAAAATGGATCTGATCAAACACAAAATGTTTTGATCAAAGACAAAAATATTTGATCAAAGACAAAATGCTATGATCAAAGAGAAAATGCCAAAATCAAATGGAAAGGTTAAATGGTTAGATATAAAAACAAAATTCTTTGATCAAAAAAAAAATTGCTTTGATCAAAGACAAAAATATTTGATCAAAGACAAAGTTGCTATGATCAACGAGAAAAGTGCTGAAAACAAAGGGAAAGGCTAACTGCTATGATCAAAAACCAAAATGGATCTGACAAACACAAAAATGTTTTGATCAAAGACAAACATATTTTGATCAAAGACAAAAGTTGCTATGATCAAAGAGAAAATTGCTATGATCAAAGAGAAAAGTGCTAAAATCAAAGGGAAAGGCTAAACTGCTTGATCAAAAACAAAAATGCTTTGATCAAAGACAAAATGCTATGATGAAAGAGAAAATTGCTAAGATCAAAGAGAAAAGTGCTATGATCAAAGAGAAAAGTGCCACAAATCAAATGGAAAGGTTAAATGGTTAGATCATAAAACAAAAATTCTTGATCAAAAACAAAATTGTTTTGATCACAAGACAAAAATATTTGATCAAGACAAAGTTGCTATGATCACAGAGAAAAGGCTCAAACCAACGGGAAAGGCTAACTGTATGATGAAAAACAAAAATGGATCTGATCAAACACAAAATGTTTTGATCAAAGACAAAAATATTTTGATCAAAGACAAAGTGCTATGATCAAAGAAAGAGAAAAGTTGCTCAATACAAAGGGAAAGGCTAACTGCTATGATGAAAACAAAATGGATCTGATCAAACAAAAAACTGTTTGATCAAAGACAAAAAATATTTTGATCAAAGACAAAGATGCTATGATCAAAGAGAAAAGTGCTAAAATCAAAGGGAAAGGCTAACTGCTTTGATCAAAAACACAAAAATGCTTTGATCAAAGACAAAATTGCTTGATGAAAGAGAAAATTGCTAAGATGAAAGAGAAAAAGTGTTATGATCAAAGAGAAAATTGCCAAAATCAAATGGAAAGGTTAAATGGTTAGATCAAAAACAAAAATCTTTGATCAAAACAAAATTGTTTTGATCAAAAACAAAATTGTTTTGATCAAAGACAAAGTTGCTATGATCAACGAGAAAAGTGCTGAAAACAAAGGGAAAGGCTAACTGCTAGATCAAAAACAAAAATGGATCTGATCAAACACAAAAATGTTTTGATCAAAGACAAACATATTTTGATCAAAGACAAGTGCTATGATCAAAGAGAAAGTGTAAAATCAAAGGAAAAAAAACTGCTTTGATCAAAAACAAAAGGCTTGATCAAAGGACAAAAATGCTATGATGAAAGAGGAAAAATGCTATGATCAAAGAGAAAAATTGCCAAAATCAAAATGGAAAGGTTAAATGGTTAGATCAAAAACAAAATATTTGATCAAAGACAAAGTTGCTATGATGAAAGAGATAATTGCTATGATCAAAGAGAAAAGTGCTATGATCAAAGACAAAATTGCCAAAATCAAATTGAAGGTTAAATGGTTAGATCAAAAACAAAAATATTTGATCAAAGACAAAGTTGCTATGATGAAAGAGAAAATTGCTTATGATCAAAGAGAAAAAGTGCAAAATCAAATGGAAAGGTTAAATGGTTAGATCAAACACAAAATTATTTGATCAAAAACAAAATTGTTTTTATCAAAGACAAAATTTCTATGACAACACAAAAAATTGCTTTGATCAAAGAGAAAAGTGCTCAAAACAAAGGAAAAGGCTAACTGAATGATCAAAAACAAAAATGGATCGATCAAAGACAAAAATATTTGATCAAAGACAAAGTTGCTATGATCAAAGAGAAAATTGCTATGATCAAGAGAAAGTGCTAAAATCAAAGGGAAAAGCTAACTGCTTTGATCAAAAACAAAAATGCTTTGATCAAAGAGGAAAAGTGCTATGATGAAAGAGAAAAATTGCCAAAATCAAATGGAAAGGTTAAATGGTTAGATAAAAACAAAAATTCTTGATCAAAAACAAAATTGTTTTGATCAAAGACAAAATATTTTGATCAAAGACAAAGTTGCTATGATCAAAGAGAAAAGTGTCAAAACAAAGGGAAAGGTAACTGTATGATGAAAAACAAAAATGGATCTGATCAAACACAAAACCGTTTTGATCAAAGACAAAAATATTTTGATCAAGACAAAGTTGCTATGATCAAAGAGAAAATTGCTATGATCAACGAGTAAAGTAAAGTGCTATGATCAAGAGAAAATTTGCCAAAATCAAATGGAAAGGTTAAATGGTTAGATCAAAAACAAAAATATTTTGATCAAAGACAAAGTTGCTATGATGAAAGAGATAATTGCTATGATCAAAGAGAAAAGTGCTCAAAACAAAGGGAAAGGCTAACTGCTATGATGAAAACAAAAATGGATCTGATCAAACACAAAACCGTTTTGATCAAAGACAAAAATATTTTGATCAAAGACAAAGTTGCTATGATCAAAGAGAAAATTGCTATGATCAACGAGAGTAAAGTGCTATGATCAAAGAGAAATTTGCCAAAATCAAATGGGAAAGGTTAAATGGTTAGATAAAAACAAAAATTCTTTGATCAAAAACAAAATTGTTTGATCAAAGGCAAAAATATTTTGATCAAAGACAAAGTTGCTATGATCAAAGAGAAAAGTGCTCAAAACAAAGGGAAAGGCTAACTGCTATGATGAAAAACAAAAAGGATCTGATCAAACACAAAATGTTTTGATCAAAGACAAAAATATTTTGATCAAAGACAAAGTTGCTATGATCAAAGAGAAAATTGCTATGATCAAAGAGAGTAAAGTGCTATGATCAAAGAGAAATTGCCAAAATCAAATGGAAAGGTTAAATGGTTAGATCAAAAACAAAAATATTTTGATCAAAGACAAAGTTGGCTATGATGAAAGAGATAATTGCTATGATCAAAGAGAAAAAGTGCTATGATCAAAGAGAAAATTGCCAAAATCAAAGGGAAAAGCTAAATGCTTGATCAAAAACAAAAAATGCTTTGATCAAAGACAAAATTGCTATGATGAAAGAGAAAATTGCTAAGATCAAAGAGAAAAGTGCTATGATCAAAGAGAAAATTGCCAAAATCAAATGGAAAGGTTAAATGGTTAGATAAAAACAAAAATCTTTGATCAAAACAAAATTGTTTTGATCAAAGACAAAAATATTTTGATCAAAGACCAAAGTTGCTATGATCAAAGAGAAAAGTGCTCAAAACAAAGGGAAAGGCTAACTGCTATGATGAAAAACAAAAATGGATCTGATCAAACACAAAACTGTATTGATCAAAGACCAAAATATTTTGATCAAAGACAAAGTTGCTATGATCAAAGAGAAAATTGCTATGATCAAAGAGGAAAGTGCTATGATCAAAGAGAAAATTGCCAAAATCAAATGGAATGGTTAAATGGTTAGATCAAAAACACAAATATTTTGATCAAAGACAAGTTGCTATGATGAAAGAGTAAATTGCTATGATCAAAGAGAAAAGTGCCAAAATCAAATGGAAAGGTTAAATGGTTAGATCAAACACAAAAATTATTTGATCAAAAACAAAATTGTTTTGATCAAAGACCAAAATTGCTATGATCAAACACAAAATTGCTTTGATCAAAGAGAAAAGTGCTCAAAAGAAAGGAAAAGGCTAACTGATATGATCAAAAACAAAAATGGATCTGATCAAAGACAATAATATTTTGATCAAAGACAAAGTTGCTATGATCAAAGAGAAAATTGCTATGATCAAAGAGAAAAGTGCTATGATCAAAGAGAAAATTGCCAAAATCAAATGGAAAGTTTAAATGGTTAGATCAAAAACAAAAATTCTTTGATCAAAAACAAAATTGTTTTGATCAAAGACAAAAATATTTTGATCAAAGACAAAGTTGCTATGATCAAAGAGAAAAGTGCTCAAAACAAAGGGAAAGGCTAACTGAAATGATCAAAAACAAAAATGGATCTGATCAAACACAAAAATGTTTTGATCAAAGACAAAAATATTTTGATCAAAGACAAAGTTGCTATGATCAAAGAGAAAATTGCTATGATCAAAGAGCAAAGTGCTAAAATCAAAGGGAAAGGCTAACTGCTTTGATCAAGAACAAAAATGCTTTGATCAAAGACAAAATTGCTATGATGAAAGAGAAAAATTGCTAAGATGAAAGAGAAAAGTGCTATGATCAAAGAGAAAATTGCCAAAATCAAATGGAAAGGTTAAATGGTTAGATCAAAAACAAAATTGTTTTGATCAAAGACAAAAATATTTTGATCAAAGACAAAGTTGCTTTGATCAACGAGAAAAGTGCTGAAAACTAAGGGAAAGGCTAACTGCTATGATGAAAAACAAAAATGGATCTGATCAAACACAAAAATGTTTTGATCAAAGACAAAAATATTTTGATCAAAGACCAAAGTTGCTATGATCAAAGAGAAAAGTGCCAAAATCAATTGGAAAGGTTAAATGGTTAGATTAAAAACAAAAATTCTTTGATCAAAAACAAAATTGTTTTGATCAAAGACAAAAATATTTTGATCAAAGACAAAGTTGCTATGATCAAAGAGAAAAGTGCTGAAAAACAAAGGGAAAGGCTAACTGCTATGATCAAAACAAAAATGGATCTGATCAAACACAAAAATGTTTTGATCAAAGACAAACATATTTTGATCAAAGACAAAGTTGCAATGATCAAAGAGAAAATTGCTATGATCAAAGAGAAAGGTGCTAAAATCAAAGGGAAAGGCTAACTGCTTTGATCAAAAACAAAAATGCTTTGATCAAAGACAAAATTGCTATGATGAAAGAGAAAATTGCTAAGATGAAAGAGAAAAGTGCTATGATCAAAGAGAAAAGTGCCAAAATCAAATGGAAAGGTTAAATGGTTAGATTAAAAACAAAAATTCTTTGATCAAAAACAAAATTGTTTTGATCAAAGACCAAAAATATTTTGATCAAAGACAAAGTTGCTATGATCAAAGAGAAAAGTGCTGAAACAAAGGGAAAGGCTAACTGCTATGATGAAAAACAAAAATGGATCTGATCAAACACAAAAATGTTTTGATCAAAGACAAACATATTTTGATCAAAGACAAAGTTGCAATGATCAAAGAGAAAATTGCTATGATCAAAGAGAAAAGTGCTCAAAACAAAGGGAAAGGCTAATTGCTATGATCAAAAACAAAAATGGATCTGATCAAACACAAAAATGTTTTGATCAAAGACAAAATATTTTGATCAAAGACAAAATTGCTATGATCAAAGAGAAAAGTGCCAAAATCAAATGGAAAGGTTAAATGGTTAGATTAAAAACAAAAATTCTTTGATCAAAAACAAAAATGCTTTGATCAAAGACAAAGTTGCTATGATGAAAGAGAAAAATTGCTATGATCAAAGAGAAAAGTGTTCAAAACAAAGGGAAAGGCTAACTGCTATGATGAAAAACAAAAATGGATCTGATCAAACACAAAACTGTTTTGATCAAGACAAAAATATTTTGATCAAAGACAAAGTTGCTATGATCAAAGAGAAAATTGCTATGATCAAAGAGGAAAGTGCTATGATCAAAGAGAAAATTGCCAAAATCAAATGGAATGGTTAAATGGTTAGATCAAAAACACAAATATTTTGATCAAAGACAAAGTTGCTATGATGAAAGAGTAAATTGCTATGATCAAAGAGAAAAGTGCCAAAATCAAATGGAAAGGTTAAATGGTTAGATCAAACACAAAAATTATTTGATCAAAAACAAAAATTGTTTTGATCAAAGACAAAATTGCTATGATCAAACACAAAATTGCTTTGATCAAAGAGAAAAGTGCTCAAAAGAAAGGAAAAGGCTAACTGATATGATCAAAAACAAAAATGGATCTGATCAAAGACAATAATATTTTGATCAAAGACAAAGTTGCTATGATCAAAGAGAAAATTGCTATGATCAAAGAGAAAAGTGCTATGATCAAAGAGAAAATTGCCAAAATCAAATGGAATGGTTAAATGGTTAGATCAAAACAAAAATATTTTGATCAAAGACAAAGTTGCTATGATCAAAGAGAAAATTGCTATGATCAAAGAGAAAAGTGCTAAAATCAAAGGGAAAAGCTAACTGCTTTGATCAAAAACAAAAATGCTTTGATCAAAGACAAAATTGCTATGATGAAAGAGAAAATTGCTAAGATCAAAGAGAAAAGTGCTATGATCAAAGAGAAAAATTGCCAAAATCAAATGGAAAGGTTAAATGGTTAGATCAAAACAAAATTGTTTTGATCAAAGACAAAAATATTTTGATCAAAGACAAAGTTGCTTTGATCAACGAGAAAATTGCTGAAAACAAAGGGAAAGGCTAACTGCTATGATGAAAAACAAAAATGGATCTGATCAAACACAAAAATGTTTTGATCAAAGACAAAAATATTTTGATCAAAGACAAAATTGCTATGATCAAAGAGAAAAGTGCCAAAATCAAATGGAAAGGTTAAATGGTTAGATTAAAAACAAAAATTCTTTGATCAAAAACAAAATTGTTTTGATCAAAGACAAAAATATTTTGATCAAAGACAAAGTTGCTATGATCAACGAGAAAAGTGCTGAAAACAAAGGGAAAGGCTAACTGCTATGATCAAAAACAAAAATGGATCTGATCAAACACAAAATGTTTTGATCAAAGACAAACATATTTTGATCAAAGACAAAGTTGCTATGATCAAAGAGAAAATTGCTATGATCAAAGAGAAAAGTGCTAAAATCAAAGGGAAAGGCTAACTGCTTTGATCAAAAACAAAAATGCTTTGATCAAAGACAAAGTTGCTATGATGAAAGAGAAAATTGCTATGATCAAAGAGAAAAGTGTTCAAAACAAAGGGAAAGGCTAACTGCTATGATGAAAAACAAAAATGGATCTGATCAAACACAAAAATGTTTTGATCAAAGACAAAAATATTTTGATCAAAGACAAAGTTGCTATGATCAAAGAGAAAAGTGCTCAAAACAAAGGGAAAGGCTAACTGAAATGATCAAAAACAAAAATGGATCTGATCAAACACAAAAATGTTTTGATCAAAGACAAAAATATTTTGATCAAAGACAAAGTTGCTATGATCAAAGAGAAAATTGCTATGATCAAAGAGCAAAGTGCTAAAATCAAAGGGAAAGGCTAACTGCTTTGATCAAGAACAAAAATGCTTTGATCAAAGACAAAATTGCTATGATGAAAGAGAAAATTGCTAAGATGAAAGAGAAAAGTGCTATGATCAAAGAGAAAATTGCCAAAATCAAATGGAAAGGTTAAATGGTTAGATCAAAAACAAAATTGTTTTGATCAAAGACAAAAATATTTTGATCAAAGACAAAGTTGCTTTGATCAACGAGAAAAGTGCTGAAAACTAAGGGAAAGGCTAACTGCTATGATGAAAAACAAAAATGGATCTGATCAAACACAAAAATGTTTTGATCAAAGACAAAAATATTTTGATCAAAGACAAAGTTGCTATGATCAAAGAGAAAATTGCTATGATCAAAGAGAAAGGTGCTAAAATCAAAGGGAAAGGCTAACTGCTTTGATCAAAAACAAAAATGCTTTGATCAAAGACAAAATTGCTATGATGAAAGAGAAAATTGCTAAGATCAAAGAGAAAAGTGCTATGATCAAAGAGAAAAGTGCCAAAATCAAATGGAAAGGTTAAATGGTTAGATTAAAAACAAAAATTCTTTGATCAAAAACAAAATTGTTTTGATCAAAGACAAAAATATTTTGATCAAAGACAAAGTTGCTATGATCAAAGAGAAAAGTGCTGAAAACAAAGGGAAAGGCTAACTGCTATGATCAAAAACAAAAATGGATCTGATCAAACACAAAAATGTTTTGATCAAAGACAAACATATTTTGATCAAAGACAAAGTTGCAATGATCAAAGAGAAAATTGCTATGATCAAAGAGAAAAGTGCTCAAAACAAAGGGAAAGGCTAATTGCTATGATCAAAAACAAAAATGGATCTGATCAAACACAAAAATGTTTTGATCAAAGACAAAAATATTTTGATCAAAGACAAAATTGCTATGATCAAAGAGAAAAGTGCCAAAATCAAATGGAAAGGTTAAATGGTTAGATTAAAAACAAAAATTCTTTGATCAAAAACAAAAATGCTTTGATCAAAGACAAAGTTGCTATGATGAAAGAGAAAATTGCTATGATCAAAGAGAAAAGTGTTCAAAACAAAGGGAAAGGCTAACTGCTATGATGAAAAACAAAAATGGATCTGATCAAACACAAAAATGTTTTGATCAAAGACAAAAATATTTTGATCAAAGACAAAGTTGCTATGATCAAAGAGAAAATTGCTGTGATCAAAGAGAAAAGTGCCAAAATCAAATGGAAAGGTTAAATGGTTAGATTAAAAACAAAAATTCTTTGATCAAAAACAAAATTGTTTTGATCAAAGACAAAATTGCTATGATCAAAGAGAAAAGTGCTCAAAACAAAGGGAAAGGCTAATTGCTATGATCAAAAACAAAAATGGATCTGATCAAACACAAAAATGTTTTGATCAAAGACAAAAATATTTTGATCAAAGACAAAGTTGCTATGATCAAAGAGAAAATTGCTATGATCAAAGAGAAAAGTGCTAAAATCAAAGGGAAAGGCTAACTGGTTTGATCAAAAACAAAAATGCTTTGATCAAAGACAAAATTGCTATGATGAAAGAGAAAATTGCTAAGATGAAAGAGAGAAGTGCTATGATCAAAGAGAAAATTGCCAAAATCAAATGGAAAGGTTAAATGGTTAGATCAAAAACAAAATTGTTTTGATCAAAGACAAAAATATTTTGATCAAAGACAAAGTTGCTTTGATCAACGAGAAAATTGCTGAAAACAAAGGGAAAGGCTAACTGCTATGATGAAAAACAAAAATGGATCTGATCAAACACAAAAATGTTTTGATCAAAGACAAAAATATTTTGATCAAAGACAAAATTGCTGTGATCAAAGAGAAAAGTGCCAAAATCAAATGGAAAGGTTAAATGGTTAGATTAAAAACAAAAATTCTTTGATCAAAAACAAAATTGTTTTGATCAAAGACAAAAATATTTTGATCAAAGACAAAGTTGCTATGATCAACGAGAAAAGTGCTGAAAACAAAGGGAAAGGCTAACTGCTATGATCAAAAACAAAAATGGATCTGATCAAACACAAAAATGTTTTGATCAAAGACAAACATATTTTGATCAAAGACAAAGTTGCTATGATCAAAGAGAAAATTGCTATGATCAAAGAGAAAAGTGCTAAAATCAAAGGGAAAGGCTAACTGCTTTGATCAAAAACAAAAATGCTTTGATCAAAGACAAAGTTGCTATGATGAAAGAGAAAATTGCTATGATCAAAGAGAAAAGTGTTCAAAACAAAGGGAAAGGCTAACTGCTATGATGAAAAACAAAAATGGATCTGATCAAACACAAAAATGTTTTGATCAAAGACAAAAATATTTTGATCAAAGACAAAGTTGCTATGATCAAAGAGAAAATTGCTGTGATCAAAGAGAAAAGTGCCAAAATCAAATGGAAATGTTAAATGGTTAGATTAAAAACAAAAATTCTTTGATCAAAAACAAAATTGTTTTGATCAAAGACAAAATTGCTATGATCAAAGAGAAAAGTGCTCAAAACAAAGGGAAAGGCTAATTGCTATGATCAAAAACAAAAATGGATCTGATCAAACACAAAAATGTTTTGATCAAAGACAAAAATATTTTGATCAAAGACAAAGTTGCTATGATCAAAGAGAAAATTGCTATGATCAAAGAGAAAAGTGCTAAAATCAAAGGGAAAGGCTAACTGCTTTGATCAAAAACAAAAATGCTTTGATCAAAGACAAAATTGCTATGATGAAAGAGAAAATTGCTAAGATGAAAGAGAAAAGTGCTATGATCAAAGAGAAAATTGCCAAAATCAAATGGAAAGGTGAAATGGTTAGATCAAAAACAAAATTGTTTTGATCAAAGACAAAAATATTTTGATCAAAGACAAAGTTGCTTTGATCAACGAGAAAATTGCTGAAAACAAAGGGAAAGGCTAACTGCTATGATGAAAAACAAAAATGGATCTGATCAAACACAAAAATGTTTTGATCAAAGACAAAAATATTTTGATCAAAGACAAAATTGCTATGATCAAAGAGAAAAGTTCCAAAATCAAATGGAAAGGTTAAATGGTTAGATTAAAAACAAAAATTCTTTGATCAAAAACAAAATTGTTTTGATCAAAGACAAAAATATTTTGATCAAAGACAAAGTTGCTATGATCAACGAGAAAAGTGCTGAAAACAAAGGGAAAGGCTAACTGCTATGATCAAAAACAAAAATGGATCTGATCAAACACAAAAATGTTTTGATCAAAGACAAACATATTTTGATCAAAGACAAAGTTGCTATGATCAAAGAGAAAAGTGTTCAAAACAAAGGGAAAGGCTAACTGCTATGATGAAAAACAAAAATGGATCTGATCAAACACAAAAATGTTTTGATCAAAGACAAAAATATTTTGATCAAAGACAAAGTTGCTATGATCAAAGAGAAAATTGCTGTGATCAAAGAGAAAAGTGCCAAAATCAAATGGAAATGTTAAATGGTTAGATTAAAAACAAAAATTCTTTGATCCAAAACAAAATTGTTTTGATCAAAGACAAAATTGCTATGATCAAAGAGAAAAGTGCTCAAAACAAAGGGAAAGGCTAATTGCTATGATCAAAAACAAAAATGGATCTGATCAAACACAAAAATGTTTTGATCAAAGACAAAAATATTTTGATCAAAGACAAAGTTGCTATGATCAAAGAGAAAATTGCTATGATCAAAGAGAAAAGTGCTAAAATCAAAGGGAAAGGCTAACTGCTTTGATCAAAAACAAAAATGCTTTGATCAAAGACAAAATTGCTATGATGAAAGAGAAAATTGCTAAGATGAAAGAGAAAAGTGCTATGATCAAAGAGAAAATTGCCAAAATCAAATGGAAAGGTGAAATGGTTAGATCAAAAACAAAATTGTTTTGATCAAAGACAAAAATATTTTGATCAAAGACAAAGTTGCTTTGATCAACGAGAAAATTGCTGAAAACAAAGGGAAAGGCTAACTGCTATGATGAAAAACAAAAATGGATCTGATCAAACACAAAAATGTTTTGATCAAAGACAAAAATATTTTGATCAAAGACAAAATTGCTATGATCAAAGAGAAAAGTGCCAAAATCAAATGGAAAGGTTAAATGGTTAGATTAAAAACAAAAATTCTTTGATCAAAAACAAAAATGCTTTGATCAAAGACAAGTTGCTATGATGAAAGAGAAAATTGCTATGATCAAAGAGAAAAGTGTTCAAAACAAAGGGAAAGGCTAACTGCTATGATGAAAAACAAAAATGGATCTGATCAAACACAAAAATGTTTTGATCAAAGACAAAAATATTTTGATCAAAGACAAAGTTGCTATGATCAAAGAGAAAATTGCTGTGATCAAAGAGAAAAGTGCCAAAATCAAATGGAAAGGTTAAATGGTTAGATTAAAAACAAAGATTCTTTGATCAAAAACAAAATTGTTTTGATCAAAGACAAAATTGCTATGATCAAAGAGAAAAGTGCTCAAAACAAAGGGAAAGGCTAATTGCTATGATCAAAAACAAAAATGGATCTGATCAAACACAAAAATGTTTTGATCAAAGACAAAAATATTTTGATCAAAGACAAAGTTGCTATGATCAAAGAGAAAATTGCTATGATCAAAGAGAAAAGTGCTAAAATCAAAGGGAAAGGCTAACTGGTTTGATCAAAAACAAAAATGCTTTGATCAAAGACAAAATTGCTATGATGAAAGAGAAAATTGCTAAGATGAAAGAGAAAAGTGCTATGATCAAAGAGAAAATTGCCAAAATCAAATGGAAAGGTTAAATGGTTAGATCAAAAACAAAATTGTTTTGATCAAAGACAAAAATATTTTGATCAAAGACAAAGTTGCTTTGATCAACGAGAAAATTGCTGAAAACAAAGGGAAAGGCTAACTGCTATGATGAAAAACAAAAATGGATCTGATCAAACACAAAAATGTTTTGATCAAAGACAAAAATATTTTGATCAAAGACAAAATTGCTATGATCAAAGAGAAAAGTGCCAAAATCAAATGGAAAGGTTAAATGGTTAGATTAAAAACAAAAATTCTTTGATCAAAAACAAAATTGTTTTGATCAAAGACAAAAATATTTTGATCAAAGACAAAGTTGCTATGATCAACGAGAAAAGTGCTGAAAACAAAGGGAAAGGCCAACTGCTGTGATCAAAAACAAAAATGGATCTGATCAAACACAAAAATGTTTTGATCAAAGACAAACATATTTTGATCAAAGACAAAGTTGCTATGATCAAAGAGAAAATTGCTATGATCAAAGAGAAAAGTGCTAAAATCAAAGGGAAAGGCTAACTGCTTTGATCAAAAACAAAAATGCTTTGATCAAAGACAAAATTGCTATGATGAAAGAGAAAATTGCTAAGATCAAAGAGAAAAGTGCTATGATCAAAGAGAAAATTGCCAAAATCAAATGGAAAGGTTAAATGGTTAGATCAAAAACAAAAATTCTTTGATCAAAAACAAAATTGTTTTGATCAAAAACAAAATTGTTTTGATCAAAGACAAAGTTGCTATGATCAACGAGAAAAGTGCTGAAAACAAAAGGAAAGGCTAACTGCTATGATCAAAAACAAAAATGGATCTGATCAAACACAAAACTGTTTTGATAAAAGACAAAAATATTTTGATCAAAGACAAAGTTGCTATGATCAAAGAGAAAATTGCTATGATCAAAGAGGAAAGTGCTATGATCAAGGAGAAAAGCTAACTGCTTTGATCAAAAACAAAAATGCTTTGATCAAAGACAAAATTGCTATGATGAAAGAGAAAATTGCTAAGATCAAAGAGAAAAGTGCTATGATCAAAGAGAAAATTGCCAAAATCAAATGGAAAGGTTAAATGGTTAGATAAAAACAAAAATTCTTTGATCAAAAACAAAATTGTTTTGATCAAAGACAAAATATTTTGATCAAAGACAAAGTTGCTATGATCAAAGAGAAAAGTGCTCAAAACAAAGGGAAAGGCTAACTGCTATGATGAAAAACAAAAATGGATCTGATCAAACACAAAACTGTTTTGATCAAAGACAAAAATATTTTGATCAAAGACAAAGTTGCTATGATCAAAGAGAAAATTGCTATGATCAAAGAGGAAAGTGCTATGATCAAAGAGAAAATTGCCAAAATCAAATGGAATGGTTAAATGGTTAGATCAAAAACACAAATATTTTGATCAAAGACAAAGTTGCTATGATGAAAGAGTAAATTGCTATGATCAAAGAGAAAAGTGCCAAAATCAAATGGAAAGGTTAAATGGTTAGATCAAACACAAAAATTATTTGATCAAAAACAAAATTGTTTTGATCAAAGACAAAATTGCTATGATCAAACACAAAATTGCTTTGATCAAAGACAATAATATTTTATCAAAGACAAGGTTGCTATGATCAAAGAGAAAATTGCTATGATCAAAGAGAAAAGTGCTATGATCAAAGAGAAAATTGCCAAAATCAAATGGAAAGTTTAAATGGTTAGATCAAAAACAAAAATTCTTTGATCAAAAACAAAATAGTTTTGATCAAAGACAAAATTGCTATGATCAAACACAAAATTGCTTTGATCAAAGAGAAAAGTGCTAAAATCAAAGGGAAAAGCTAACTGCTTTGATCAAAAACAAAAATGCTTTGATCAAAGACAAAGTTGCTATGATCAAAGAGAAAAGTGCTCAAAACAAAGGAAAAGGCTAACTGATATGATCAAAAACAAAAATGGATCTGATCAAACACAAAACTGTTTTGATCAAAGACAAAGTTGCTATGATGAAAGAGAAAATTGCTATGATCAAAGAGAAAAGTGCCAAAATCAAATGGAAAGGTTAAATGGTTAGATCAAACACAAAAATTATTTGATCAAAAACAAAATTGTTTTGATCAAAGACAAAATTGCTATGATCAAACACAAAATTGCTTTGATCAAAGAGAAAAGTGCTCAAAACAAAGGAAAAGGCTAACTGATATGATCAAAAACAAAAATGGATCTGATCAAAGACAAAAATATTTTGATCAAAGACAAAGTTGCTATGATCAAAGAGAAAATTGCTATGATCAAAGAGAAAAGTGCTAAGATGAAAGAGAAAAGTGCTATGATCAAAGAGAAAATTGCCAAAATCAAATGGAAAGGTTAAATGGTTAGATCAAAAACAAAATTGTTTTGATCAAAGACAAAAATATTTTGATCAAAGACAAAGTTGCTTTGATCAACGAGAAAATTGCTGAAAACAAAGGGAAAGGCTAACTGCTATGATGAAAAACGAAAATGGATCTGATCAAACACAAAAATGTTTTGATCAAAGACAAAAATATTTTGATCAAAGACAAAATTGCTATGATCAAAGAGAAAAGTGCCAAAATCAAATGGAAAGGTTAAATGGTTAGATTAAAAACAAAAATTCTTTGATCAAAAACAAAATTGCTTTGATCAAAGACAAAAATATTTTGATCAAAGACAAAGTTGCTATGATCAACGAGAAAAGTGCTGAAAACAAAGGGAAAGGCTAACTGCTATGATCAAAAACCAAAATGGATCTGATCAAACACAAAAATGTTTTGATCAAAGACAAACATATTTTGATCAAAGACAAAGTTGCTATGATCAAAGAGAAAATTGCTATGATCAAAGAGAAAAGTGCTAAAATCAAAGGGAAAGGCTAACTGCTTTGATCAAAAACAAAAATGCTTTGATCAAAGACAAAATTGCTATGATGAAAGAGAAAATTGCTAAGATCAAAGAGAAAAGTGCTATGATCAAAGAGAAAATTGCCAAAATCAAATGGAAAGGTTAAATGGTTAGATCAAAAACAAAAATTCTTTGATCAAAAACAAAATTGTTTTGATCAAAGACAAAAATATTTTGATCAAAGACAAAGTTGCTATGATCACAGAGAAAAGTGCTCAAACCAACGGGAAAGGCTAACTGCTATGATGAAAAACAAAAATGGATCTGATCAAACACAAAAATGTTTTGATCAAAGACAAAAATATTTTGATCAAAGACAAAGTTGCTATGATCAAAGAGAAAGTTGCTCAATACAAAGGGAAAGGCTAACTGCTATGATGAAAAACAAAAATGGATCTGATCAAACACAAAACTGTTTTGATCAAAGACAAAAATATTTTGATCAAAGACAAAGATGCTATGATCAAAGAGAAAAGTGCTAAAATCAAAGGGAAAGGCTAACTGCTTTGATCAAAAACAAAAATGCTTTGATCAAAGACAAAATTGCTATGATGAAAGAGAAAATTGCTAAGATGAAAGAGAAAAGTGTTATGATCAAAGAGAAAATTGCCAAAATCAAATGGAAAGGTTAAATGGTTAGATCAAAAACAAAAATTCTTTGATCAAAAACAAAATTGTTTTGATCAAAAACAAAATTGTTTTGATCAAAGACAAAGTTGCTATGATCAACGAGAAAAGTGCTGAAAACAAAGGGAAAGGCTAACTGCTATGATCAAAAACAAAAATGGATCTGATCAAACACAAAAATGTTTTGATCAAAGACAAACATATTTTGATCAAAGACAAAGTTGCTATGATCAAAGAGAAAAGTGCTAAAATCAAAGGGAAAGGCTAACTGCTTTGATCAAAAACAAAAATGCTTTGATCAAAGACAAAATTGCTATGATGAAAGAGAAAAATGCTATGATCAAAGAGAAAATTGCCAAAATCAAATGGAAAGGTTAAATGGTTAGATCAAAAACAAAAATATTTTGATCAAAGACAAAGTTGCTATGATGAAAGAGATAATTGCTATGATCAAAGAGAAAAGTGCTATGATCAAAGACAAAATTGCCAAAATCAAATTGAAAGGTTAAATGGTTAGATCAAAAACAAAAATATTTTGATCAAAGACAAAGTTGCTATGATGAAAGAGAAAATTGCTATGATCAAAGAGAAAAGTGCCAAAATCAAATGGAAAGGTTAAATGGTTAGATCAAACACAAAAATTATTTGATCAAAAACAAAATTGTTTTTATCAAAGACAAAATTTCTATGATCAAACACAAAATTGCTTTGATCAAAGAGAAAAGTGCTCAAAACAAAGGAAAAGGCTAACTGATATGATCAAAAACAAAAATGGATCTGATCAAAGACAAAAATATTTTGATCAAAGACAAAGTTGCTATGATCAAAGAGAAAATTGCTATGATCAAAGAGAAAAGTGCTAAAATCAAAGGGAAAAGCTAACTGCTTTGATCAAAAACAAAAATGCTTTGATCAAAGAGAAAAGTGCTATGATGAAAGAGAAAATTGCCAAAATCAAATGGAAAGGTTAAATGGTTAGATAAAAACAAAAATTCTTTGATCAAAAACAAAATTGTTTTGATCAAAGACAAAAATATTTTGATCAAAGACAAAGTTGCTATGATCAAAGAGAAAAGTGCTCAAAACAAAGGGAAAGGCTAACTGCTATGATGAAAAACAAAAATGGATCTGATCAAACACAAAACCGTTTTGATCAAAGACAAAAATATTTTGATCAAAGACAAAGTTGCTATGATCAAAGAGAAAATTGCTATGATCAACGAGTAAAGTGCTATGATCAAAGAGAAATTTGCCAAAATCAAATGGAAAGGTTAAATGGTTAGATCAAAAACAAAAATATTTTGATCAAAGACAAAGTTGCTATGATGAAAGAGATAATTGCTATGATCAAAGAGAAAAGTGCTCAAAACAAAGGGAAAGGCTAACTGCTATGATGAAAAACAAAAATGGATCTGATCAAACACAAAACCGTTTTGATCAAAGACAAAAATATTTTGATCAAAGACAAAGTTGCTATGATCAAAGAGAAAATTGCTATGATCAACGAGTAAAGTGCTATGATCAAAGAGAAATTTGCCAAAATCAAATGGAAAGGTTAAATGGTTAGATAAAAACAAAAATTCTTTGATCAAAAACAAAATTGTTTTGATCAAAGGCAAAAATATTTTGATCAAAGACAAAGTTGCTATGATCAAAGAGAAAAGTGCTCAAAACAAAGGGAAAGGCTAACTGCTATGATGAAAAACAAAAATGGATCTGATCAAACACAAAACTGTTTTGATCAAAGACAAAAATATTTTGATCAAAGACAAAGTTGCTATGATCAAAGAGAAAATTGCTATGATCAAAGAGTAAAGTGCTATGATCAAAGAGAAATTTGCCAAAATCAAATGGAAAGGTTAAATGGTTAGATCAAAAACAAAAATATTTTGATCAAAGACAAAGTTGCTATGATGAAAGAGATAATTGCTATGATCAAAGAGAAAAGTGCTATGATCAAAGAGAAAATTGCCAAAATCAAAGGGAAAAGCTAACTGCTTTGATCAAAAACAAAAATGCTTTGATCAAAGACAAAATTGCTATGATGAAAGAGAAAATTGCTAAGATCAAAGAGAAAAGTGCTATGATCAAAGAGAAAATTGCCAAAATCAAATGGAAAGGTTAAATGGTTAGATAAAAACAAAAATTCTTTGATCAAAAACAAAATTGTTTTGATCAAAGACAAAAATATTTTGATCAAAGACAAAGTTGCTATGATCAAAGAGAAAAGTGCTCAAAACAAAGGGAAAGGCTAACTGCTATGATGAAAAACAAAAATGGATCTGATCAAACACAAAACTGTATTGATCAAAGACAAAAATATTTTGATCAAAGACAAAGTTGCTATGATCAAAGAGAAAATTGCTATGATCAAAGAGGAAAGTGCTATGATCAAAGAGAAAATTGCCAAAATCAAATGGAATGGTTAAATGGTTAGATCAAAAACACAAATATTTTGATCAAAGACAAAGTTGCTATGATGAAAGAGTAAATTGCTATGATCAAAGAGAAAAGTGCCAAAATCAAATGGAAAGGTTAAATGGTTAGATCAAACACAAAAATTATTTGATCAAAAACAAAATTGTTTTGATCAAAGACAAAATTGCTATGATCAAACACAAAATTGCTTTGATCAAAGAGAAAAGTGCTCAAAAGAAAGGAAAAGGCTAACTGATATGATCAAAAACAAAAATGGATCTGATCAAAGACAATAATATTTTGATCAAAGACAAAGTTGCTATGATCAAAGAGAAAATTGCTATGATCAAAGAGAAAAGTGCTATGATCAAAGAGAAAATTGCCAAAATCAAATGGAAAGTTTAAATGGTTAGATCAAAAACAAAAATTCTTTGATCAAAAACAAAATTGTTTTGATCAAAGACAAAAATATTTTGATCAAAGACAAAGTTGCTATGATCAAAGAGAAAAGTGCTCAAAACAAAGGGAAAGGCTAACTGAAATGATCAAAAACAAAAATGGATCTGATCAAACACAAAAATGTTTTGATCAAAGACAAAAATATTTTGATCAAAGACAAAGTTGCTATGATCAAAGAGAAAATTGCTATGATCAAAGAGCAAAGTGCTAAAATCAAAGGGAAAGGCTAACTGCTTTGATCAAGAACAAAAATGCTTTGATCAAAGACAAAATTGCTATGATGAAAGAGAAAATTGCTAAGATGAAAGAGAAAAGTGCTATGATCAAAGAGAAAATTGCCAAAATCAAATGGAAAGGTTAAATGGTTAGATCAAAAACAAAATTGTTTTGATCAAAGACAAAAATATTTTGATCAAAGACAAAGTTGCTTTGATCAACGAGAAAAGTGCTGAAAACTAAGGGAAAGGCTAACTGCTATGATGAAAAACAAAAATGGATCTGATCAAACACAAAAATGTTTTGATCAAAGACAAAAATATTTTGATCAAAGACAAAGTTGCTATGATCAAAGAGAAAAGTGCCAAAATCAATTGGAAAGGTTAAATGGTTAGATTAAAAACAAAAATTCTTTGATCAAAAACAAAATTGTTTTGATCAAAGACAAAAATATTTTGATCAAAGACAAAGTTGCTATGATCAAAGAGAAAAGTGCTGAAAACAAAGGGAAAGGCTAACTGCTATGATCAAAAACAAAAATGGATCTGATCAAACACAAAAATGTTTTGATCAAAGACAAACATATTTTGATCAAAGACAAAGTTGCAATGATCAAAGAGAAAATTGCTATGATCAAAGAGAAAGGTGCTAAAATCAAAGGGAAAGGCTAACTGCTTTGATCAAAAACAAAAATGCTTTGATCAAAGACAAAATTGCTATGATGAAAGAGAAAATTGCTAAGATGAAAGAGAAAAGTGCTATGATCAAAGAGAAAAGTGCCAAAATCAAATGGAAAGGTTAAATGGTTAGATTAAAAACAAAAATTCTTTGATCAAAAACAAAATTGTTTTGATCAAAGACAAAAATATTTTGATCAAAGACAAAGTTGCTATGATCAAAGAGAAAAGTGCTGAAAACAAAGGGAAAGGCTAACTGCTATGATGAAAAACAAAAATGGATCTGATCAAACACAAAAATGTTTTGATCAAAGACAAACATATTTTGATCAAAGACAAAGTTGCAATGATCAAAGAGAAAATTGCTATGATCAAAGAGAAAAGTGCTCAAAACAAAGGGAAAGGCTAATTGCTATGATCAAAAACAAAAATGGATCTGATCAAACACAAAAATGTTTTGATCAAAGACAAAAATATTTTGATCAAAGACAAAATTGCTATGATCAAAGAGAAAAGTGCCAAAATCAAATGGAAAGGTTAAATGGTTAGATTAAAAACAAAAATTCTTTGATCAAAAACAAAAATGCTTTGATCAAAGACAAAGTTGCTATGATGAAAGAGAAAATTGCTATGATCAAAGAGAAAAGTGTTCAAAACAAAGGGAAAGGCTAACTGCTATGATGAAAAACAAAAATGGATCTGATCAAACACAAAACTGTTTTGATCAAAGACAAAAATATTTTGATCAAAGACAAAGTTGCTATGATCAAAGAGAAAATTGCTATGATCAAAGAGGAAAGTGCTATGATCAAAGAGAAAATTGCCAAAATCAAATGGAATGGTTAAATGGTTAGATCAAAAACACAAATATTTTGATCAAAGACAAAGTTGCTATGATGAAAGAGTAAATTGCTATGATCAAAGAGAAAAGTGCCAAAATCAAATGGAAAGGTTAAATGGTTAGATCAAACACAAAAATTATTTGATCAAAAACAAAATTGTTTTGATCAAAGACAAAATTGCTATGATCAAACACAAAATTGCTTTGATCAAAGAGAAAAGTGCTCAAAAGAAAGGAAAAGGCTAACTGATATGATCAAAAACAAAAATGGATCTGATCAAAGACAATAATATTTTGATCAAAGACAAAGTTGCTATGATCAAAGAGAAAATTGCTATGATCAAAGAGAAAAGTGCTATGATCAAAGAGAAAATTGCCAAAATCAAATGGAATGGTTAAATGGTTAGATCAAAAACAAAAATATTTTGATCAAAGACAAAGTTGCTATGATCAAAGAGAAAATTGCTATGATCAAAGAGAAAAGTGCTAAAATCAAAGGGAAAAGCTAACTGCTTTGATCAAAAACAAAAATGCTTTGATCAAAGACAAAATTGCTATGATGAAAGAGAAAATTGCTAAGATCAAAGAGAAAAGTGCTATGATCAAAGAGAAAATTGCCAAAATCAAATGGAAAGGTTAAATGGTTAGATCAAAAACAAAATTGTTTTGATCAAAGACAAAAATATTTTGATCAAAGACAAAGTTGCTTTGATCAACGAGAAAATTGCTGAAAACAAAGGGAAAGGCTAACTGCTATGATGAAAAACAAAAATGGATCTGATCAAACACAAAAATGTTTTGATCAAAGACAAAAATATTTTGATCAAAGACAAAATTGCTATGATCAAAGAGAAAAGTGCCAAAATCAAATGGAAAGGTTAAATGGTTAGATTAAAAACAAAAATTCTTTGATCAAAAACAAAATTGTTTTGATCAAAGACAAAAATATTTTGATCAAAGACAAAGTTGCTATGATCAACGAGAAAAGTGCTGAAAACAAAGGGAAAGGCTAACTGCTATGATCAAAAACAAAAATGGATCTGATCAAACACAAAAATGTTTTGATCAAAGACAAACATATTTTGATCAAAGACAAAGTTGCTATGATCAAAGAGAAAATTGCTATGATCAAAGAGAAAAGTGCTAAAATCAAAGGGAAAGGCTAACTGCTTTGATCAAAAACAAAAATGCTTTGATCAAAGACAAAGTTGCTATGATGAAAGAGAAAATTGCTATGATCAAAGAGAAAAGTGTTCAAAACAAAGGGAAAGGCTAACTGCTATGATGAAAAACAAAAATGGATCTGATCAAACACAAAAATGTTTTGATCAAAGACAAAAATATTTTGATCAAAGACAAAGTTGCTATGATCAAAGAGAAAAGTGCTCAAAACAAAGGGAAAGGCTAACTGAAATGATCAAAAACAAAAATGGATCTGATCAAACACAAAAATGTTTTGATCAAAGACAAAAATATTTTGATCAAAGACAAAGTTGCTATGATCAAAGAGAAAATTGCTATGATCAAAGAGCAAAGTGCTAAAATCAAAGGGAAAGGCTAACTGCTTTGATCAAGAACAAAAATGCTTTGATCAAAGACAAAATTGCTATGATGAAAGAGAAAATTGCTAAGATGAAAGAGAAAAGTGCTATGATCAAAGAGAAAATTGCCAAAATCAAATGGAAAGGTTAAATGGTTAGATCAAAAACAAAATTGTTTTGATCAAAGACAAAAATATTTTGATCAAAGACAAAGTTGCTTTGATCAACGAGAAAAGTGCTGAAAACTAAGGGAAAGGCTAACTGCTATGATGAAAAACAAAAATGGATCTGATCAAACACAAAAATGTTTTGATCAAAGACAAAAATATTTTGATCAAAGACAAAGTTGCTATGATCAAAGAGAAAATTGCTATGATCAAAGAGAAAGGTGCTAAAATCAAAGGGAAAGGCTAACTGCTTTGATCAAAAACAAAAATGCTTTGATCAAAGACAAAATTGCTATGATGAAAGAGAAAATTGCTAAGATCAAAGAGAAAAGTGCTATGATCAAAGAGAAAAGTGCCAAAATCAAATGGAAAGGTTAAATGGTTAGATTAAAAACAAAAATTCTTTGATCAAAAACAAAAATGCTTTGATCAAAGACAAAGTTGCTATGATGAAAGAGAAAATTGCTATGATCAAAGAGAAAAGTGTTCAAAACAAAGGGAAAGGCTAACTGCTATGATGAAAAACAAAAATGGATCTGATCAAACACAAAAATGTTTTGATCAAAGACAAAAATATTTTGATCAAAGACAAAGTTGCTATGATCAAAGAGAAAATTGCTGTGATCAAAGAGAAAAGTGCCAAAATCAAATGGAAAGGTTAAATGGTTAGATTAAAAACAAAAATTCTTTGATCAAAAACAAAATTGTTTTGATCAAAGACAAAATTGCTATGATCAAAGAGAAAAGTGCTCAAAACAAAGGGAAAGGCTAATTGCTATGATCAAAAACAAAAATGGATCTGATCAAACACAAAAATGTTTTGATCAAAGACAAAAATATTTTGATCAAAGACAAAGTTGCTATGATCAAAGAGAAAATTGCTATGATCAAAGAGAAAAGTGCTAAAATCAAAGGGAAAGGCTAACTGGTTTGATCAAAAACAAAAATGCTTTGATCAAAGACAAAATTGCTATGATGAAAGACAAAGTTGCTATGATGAAAGAGAAAAGTGTTATGATCAAAGAGAAAATTGCCAAAATCAAATGGAAAGGTTAAATGGTTAGATCAAAAACAAAAATTCTTTGATCAAAAACAAAATTGTTTTGATCAAAGACAAAAATATTTTGATCAAAGACAAAGTTGCTATGATCAACGAGAAAAGTGCTGAAAACAAAGGGAAAGGCTAACTGCTATGATCAAAAACAAAAATGGATCTGATCAAACACAAAAATGTTTTGATCAAAGACAAACATATTTTGATCAAAGACAAAGTTGCAATGATCAAAGAGAAAATTGCTATGATCAAAGAGAAAAGTGCTCAAAACAAAGGGAAAGGCTAATTGCTATGATCAAAAACAAAAATGGATCTGATCAAACACAAAAATGTTTTGATCAAAGACAAAAATATTTTGATCAAAGACAAAATTGCTATGATCAAAGAGAAAAGTGCCAAAATCAAATGGAAAGGTTAAATGGTTAGATTAAAAACAAAAATTCTTTGATCAAAAACAAAAATGCTTTGATCAAAGACAAAGTTGCTATGATGAAAGAGAAAATTGCTATGATCAAAGAGAAAAGTGTTCAAAACAAAGGGAAAGGCTAACTGCTATGATGAAAAACAAAAATGGATCTGATCAAACACAAAAATGTTTTGATCAAAGACAAAATATTTTGATCAAAGACAAAGTTGCTATGATCAAAGAGAAAATTGCTGTGATCAAAGAGAAAAGTGCCAAAATCAAATGGAAAGGTTAAATGGTTAGATTAAAAACAAAAATTCTTTGATCAAAAACAAAATTGTTTTGATCAAAGACAAAATTGCTATGATCAAAGAGAAAAGTGCTCAAAACAAAGGGAAAGGCTAATTGCTATGATCAAAAACAAAAATGGATCTGATCAAACACAAAAATGTTTTGATCAAAGACAAAAATATTTTGATCAAAGACAAAGTTGCTATGATCAAAGAGAAAATTGCTATGATCAAAGAGAAAAGTGCTAAAATCAAAGGGAAAGGCTAACTGGTTTGATCAAAAACAAAAATGCTTTGATCAAAGACAAAATTGCTATGATGAAAGACAAAGTTGCTATGATGAAAGAGAAAAGTGTTATGATCAAAGAGAAAATTGCCAAAATCAAATGGAAAGGTTAAATGGTTAGATCAAAAACAAAAATTCTTTGATCAAAAACAAAATTGTTTTGATCAAAGACAAAAATATTTTGATCAAAGACAAAGTTGCTATGATCAACGAGAAAAGTGCTGAAAACAAAGGGAAAGGCTAACTGCTATGATCAAAAACAAAAATGGATCTGATCAAACACAAAAATGTTTTGATCAAAGACAAACATATTTTGATCAAAGACAAAGTTGCAATGATCAAAGAGAAAATTGCTATGATCAAAGAGAAAAGTGCTCAAAACAAAGGGAAAGGCTAATTGCTATGATCAAAAACAAAAATGGATCTGATCAAACACAAAAATGTTTTGATCAAAGACAAAAATATTTTGATCAAAGACAAAATTGCTATGATCAAAGAGAAAAGTGCCAAAATCAAATGGAAAGGTTAAATGGTTAGATTAAAAACAAAAATTCTTTGATCAAAAACAAAAATGCTTTGATCAAAGACAAAGTTGCTATGATGAAAGAGAAAATTGCTATGATCAAAGAGAAAAGTGTTCAAAACAAAGGGAAAGGCTAACTGCTATGATGAAAAAACAAAAATGGATCTGATCAAACACAAAAATGTTTTGATCAAAGACAAAAATATTTTGATCAAAGACAAAGTTGCTATGATCAAAGAGAAAATTGCTGTGATCAAAGAGAAAAGTGCCAAAATCAAATGGAAAGGTTAAATGGTTAGATTAAAAACAAAAATTCTTTGATCAAAAACAAAATTGTTTTGATCAAAGACAAAATTGCTATGATCAAAGAGAAAAGTGCTCAAAACAAAGGGAAAGGCTAATTGCTATGATCAAAAACAAAAATGGATCTGATCAAACACAAAAATGTTTTGATCAAAGACAAAAATATTTTGATCAAAGACAAAGTTGCTATGATCAAAGAGAAAATTGCTATGATCAAAGAGAAAAGTGCTAAAATCAAAGGGAAAGGCTAACTGGTTTGATCAAAAACAAAAATGCTTTGATCAAAGACAAAATTGCTATGATGAAAGAGAAAATTGCTAAGATGAAAGAGAGAAGTGCTATGATCAAAGAGAAAATTGCCAAAATCAAATGGAAAGGTTAAATGGTTAGATCAAAACAAAATTGTTTTGATCAAAGACAAAAATATTTTGATCAAAGACAAAGTTGCTTTGATCAACGAGAAAATTGCTGAAAACAAAGGGAAAGGCTAACTGCTATGATGAAAAACAAAAATGGATCTGATCAAACACAAAAATGTTTTGATCAAAGACAAAAATATTTTGATCAAAGACAAAATTGCTATGATCAAAGAGAAAAGTGCCAAAATCAAATGGAAAGGTTAAATGGTTAGATTAAAAACAAAAATTCTTTGATCAAAAACAAAATTGTTTTGATCAAAGACAAAAATATTTTGATCAAAGACAAAGTTGCTATGATCAACGAGGAAAAGTGCTGAAACAAAGGGAAAGGCTAACTGCTATGATCAAAAACAAAAATGGATCTGATCAAACACAAAATGTTTTTGATCAAAGACAAAAATATTTTGATCAAAGACAAAGTTGCTATGATCAAAGAGAAAATTGCTATGATCAAAGAGAAAGGTGCTAAAATCAAAGGGAAAGGCTAACTGCTTTGATCAAAAACAAAAATGCTTTGATCAAAGACAAAATTGCTATGATGAAAGAGAAAATTGCTAAGATCAAAGAGAAAAGTGCTATGATCAAAGAGAAAAGTGCCAAAATCAAATGGAAAGGTTAAATGGTTAGATTAAAAACAAAAATTCTTTGATCAAAAACAAAATTGTTTTGATCAAAGACAAAAATATTTTGATCAAAGACAAAGTTGCTTTGATCAACGAGAAAAGTGCTGAAAACTAAGGGAAAGGCTAACTGCTATGATGAAAAACAAAAATGGATCTGATCAAACACAAAAATGTTTTGATCAAAGACAAAAATATTTTGATCAAAGACAAAGTTGCTATGATCAAAGAGAAAATTGCTATGATCAAAGAGAAAGGTGCTAAAATCAAAGGGAAAGGCTAACTGCTTTGATCAAAAACAAAAATGCTTTGATCAAAGACAAAATTGCTATGATGAAAGAGAAAATTGCTAAGATCAAAGAGAAAAGTGCTATGATCAAAGAGAAAAGTGCCAAAATCAAATGGAAAGGTTAAATGGTTAGATTAAAAACAAAAAATTCTTTGATCAAAAACAAAATTGTTTTGATCAAAGACAAAAATATTTTGATCAAAGACAAAGTTGCTATGATCAAAGAGAAAAGTGCTGAAAACAAAGGGAAAGGCTAACTGCTATGATCAAAAACAAAAATGGATCTGATCAAACACAAAAATGTTTTGATCAAAGACAAACATATTTTGATCAAAGACAAAGTTGCAATGATCAAAGAGAAAATTGCTATGATCAAAGAGAAAAGTGCTCAAAACAAAGGGAAAGGCTAATTGCTATGATCAAAAACAAAATGGATCTGATCAAACACAAAAATGTTTTGATCAAAGACAAAAATATTTTGATCAAAGACAAAATTGCTATGATCAAAGAGAAAAGTGCCAAAATCAAATGGAAAGGTTAAATGGTTTAGATTAAAAACAAAAATTCTTTGATCAAAAACAAAAATGCTTTGATCAAAGACAAAGTTGCTATGATGAAAGAGAAAATTGCTATGATCAAAGAGAAAAGTGTTCAAAACAAAGGGAAAGGCTAACTGCTATGATGAAAAACAAAAATGGATCTGATCAACACAAAAATGTTTTGATCAAAGACAAAAATATTTTGATCAAAGACAAGTTGCTATGATCAAAGAGAAAATTGCTGTGATCAAAGAGAAAAGTGCCAAAATCAAATGGAAAGGTTAAATGGTTAGATTAAAAACAAAAATTCTTTGATCAAAAACAAAATTGTTTTGATCAAAGACAAAATTGCTATGATCAAAGAGAAAAGTGCTCAAACAAAGGGAAAGGCTAATTGCTATGATCAAAAACAAAAATGGATCTGATCAAACACAAAAATGTTTTGATCAAAGACAAAAATATTTTGATCAAAGACAAAGTTGCTATGATCAAAGAGAAAATTGCTATGATCAAAGAGAAAAGTGCTAAAAAATCAAAGGGAAAGGCTAACTGGTTTGATCAAAAACAAAAATGCTTTGATCAAAGACAAAATTGCTATGATGAAAGAGAAAATTGCTAAGATGAAAGAGAGAAGTGCTATGATCAAAGAGAAAATTGCCCAAAATCAAATGGAAAGGTTAAATGGTTAGATCAAAAACAAAATTGTTTTGATCAAAGACAAAAATATTTTGATCAAAGACAAAGTTGCTTTGATCAACGAGAAAATTGCTGAAAACAAAGGGAAAGGCTAACTGCTATGATGAAAAACAAAAATGGATCTGATCAAACACAAAAATGTTTTGATCAAAGACAAAAATATTTTGATCAAAGACAAAATTGCTATGATCAAAGAGAAAAGTGCCAAAATCAAATGGAAAGGTTAAATGGTTAGATTAAAAACAAAAATTCTTTGATCAAAAACAAAATTGTTTTGATCAAAGACAAAAATATTTTGATCAAAGACAAAGTTGCTATGATCAACGAGAAAAGTGCTGAAAACAAAGGGAAAGGCTAACTGCTATGATCAAAAACAAAAATGGATCTGATCAAACACAAAAATGTTTTGATCAAAGACAAAAATATTTTGATCAAAGACAAAGTTGCTATGATCAAAGAGAAAATTGCTATGATCAAAGAGAAAGGTGCTAAAATCAAAGGGAAAGGCTAACTGCTTTGATCAAAAACAAAAATGCTTTGATCAAAGACAAAATTGCTATGATGAAAGAGAAAATTGCTAAGATCAAAGAGAAAAGTGCTATGATCAAAGAGAAAGTGCCAAAATCAATGGAAAGGTTAAATGGTTAGATTAAAAAACAAAAATTCTTTGATCAAAAACAAAATTGTTTTGATCAAAGACAAAAATATTTTGATCAAGACAAAGTTGCTATGATCAAAGAGAAAAGTGCTGAAAACAAAGGGAAAGGCTAACTGCTATGATCAAAAACAAAAATGGATCTGATCAAACACAAAAATGTTTTGATCAAAGACAAACATATTTTGATCAAAGACAAAGTTGCAATGATCAAAGAGAAAATTGCTATGATCAAAGAGAAAAGTGCTCAAAACAAAGGGAAAGGCTAATTGCTATGATCAAAACAAAATGGATCTGATCAAACACAAAAATGTTTTGATCAAAGACAAAATATTTTGATCAAAGACAAAATTGCTATGATCAAAGAGAAAAGTGCCAAAAATCAAATGGAAAGGTTAATGGTTAGATTAAAAACAAAAATTCTTTGATCAAAAACAAAATGCTTTGATCAAAGACAAAGTTGCTATGATGAAAGAGAAAATTGCTATGATCAAAGAGAAAAGTGTTCAAACAAAGGGAAAGGCTAACTGCTATGATGAAAAACAAAAATGGATCTGATCAAACACAAAAATGTTTTGATCAAAGACAAAAATATTTTGATCAAAGACAAAGTTGCTATGATCAAGAGAAAATTGCTGTGATCAAAGAGAAAAGTGCCAAAATCAAATGGAAAGGTTAAATGGTTAGATTAAAAACAAAAATTCTTTGATCAAAAACAAAATTGTTTTGATCAAAGACAAAATTGCTATGATCAAAGAGAAAAGTGCTCAAAACAAAGGGAAAGGCTAATTGCTATGATCAAAAACAAAAATGGATCTGATCAAACACAAAAATGTTTTGATCAAAGACAAAAATATTTGATCAAAGACAAAGTTGCTATGATCAAAGAGAAAATTGCTATGATCAAAGAGAAAAGTGCTAAAATCAAAGGGAAAGGCTAACTGGTTTGATCAAAAACAAAAATGCTTTGATCAAAGACAAAATTGCTATGATGAAAGAGAAAATTGCTAAGATGAAAGAGAGAAGTGCTATGATCAAAGAGAAAATTGCCAAAATCAAATGGAAAGGTTAAATGGTTAGATCAAAAACAAAATTGTTTTGATCAAAGACAAAAATATTTTGATCAAAGACAAAGTTGCTTTGATCAACGAGAAAATTGCTGAAAACAAAGGGAAAGGCTAACTGCTATGATGAAAAACAAAAATGGATCTGATCAAACACAAAAATGTTTTGATCAAAGACAAAAATATTTTGATCAAAGACAAAATTGCTATGATCAAAGAGAAAAGTGCCAAAATCAAATGGAAAGGTTAAATGGTTAGATTAAAAACAAAAATTCTTTGATCAAAAACAAAATTGTTTTGATCAAAGACAAAAATATTTTGATCAAAGACAAAGTTGCTATGATCAACGAGAAAAGTGCTGAAAACAAAGGGAAAGGCTAACTGCTATGATCAAAAACAAAAATGGATCTGATCAAACACAAAAATGTTTTGATCAAAGACAAACATATTTTGATCAAAGACAAAGTTGCTATGATCAAAGAGAAAAGTGTTCAAAACAAAGGGAAAGGCTAACTGCTATGATGAAAAACAAAAATGGATCTGATCAAACACAAAAATGTTTTGATCAAAGACAAAAATATTTTGATCAAAGACAAAGTTGCTATGATCAAAGAGAAAATTGCTGTGATCAAAGAGAAAAGTGCCAAAATCAAATGGAAATGTTAAATGGTTAGATTAAAAACAAAAATTCTTTGATCCAAAACAAAATTGTTTTGATCAAAGACAAAATTGCTATGATCAAAGAGAAAAGTGCTCAAAACAAAGGGAAAGGCTAATTGCTATGATCAAAAACAAAAATGGATCTGATCAAACACAAAAATGTTTTGATCAAAGACAAAAATATTTTGATCAAAGACAAAGTTGCTATGATCAAAGAGAAAATTGCTATGATCAAAGAGAAAAGTGCTAAAATCAAAGGGAAAGGCTAACTGCTTTGATCAAAAACAAAAATGCTTTGATCAAAGACAAAATTGCTATGATGAAAGAGAAAATTGCTAAGATGAAAGAGAAAAGTGCTATGATCAAAGAGAAAATTGCCAAAATCAAATGGAAAGGTGAAATGGTTAGATCAAAAACAAAATTGTTTTGATCAAAGACAAAAATATTTTGATCAAAGACAAAGTTGCTTTGATCAACGAGAAAATTGCTGAAAACAAAGGGAAAGGCTAACTGCTATGATGAAAAACAAAAATGGATCTGATCAAACACAAAAATGTTTTGATCAAAGACAAAAATATTTTGATCAAAGACAAAATTGCTATGATCAAAGAGAAAAGTGCCAAAATCAAATGGAAAGGTTAAATGGTTAGATTAAAAACAAAAATTCTTTGATCAAAAACAAAAATGCTTTGATCAAAGACAAAGTTGCTATGATGAAAGAGAAAATTGCTATGATCAAAGAGAAAAGTGTTCAAAACAAAGGGAAAGGCTAACTGCTATGATGAAAAACAAAAATGGATCTGATCAAACACAAAAATGTTTTGATCAAAGACAAAAATATTTTGATCAAAGACAAAGTTGCTATGATCAAAGAGAAAATTGCTGTGATCAAAGAGAAAAGTGCCAAAATCAAATGGAAAGGTTAAATGGTTAGATTAAAAACAAAGATTCTTTGATCAAAAACAAAATTGTTTTGATCAAAGACAAAATTGCTATGATCAAAGAGAAAAGTGCTCAAAACAAAGGGAAAGGCTAATTGCTATGATCAAAAACAAAAATGGATCTGATCAAACACAAAAATGTTTTGATCAAAGACAAAAATATTTTGATCAAAGACAAAGTTGCTATGATCAAAGAGAAAATTGCTATGATCAAAGAGAAAAGTGCTAAAATCAAAGGGAAAGGCTAACTGGTTTGATCAAAAACAAAAATGCTTTGATCAAAGACAAAATTGCTATGATG
Source organism: Xiphophorus couchianus (assembly GCF_001444195.1). Classification (NCBI taxonomy): domain Eukaryota; kingdom Metazoa; phylum Chordata; class Actinopteri; order Cyprinodontiformes; family Poeciliidae; genus Xiphophorus; species Xiphophorus couchianus. Next base: position 6,623,995 of record NC_040244.1, on the reverse strand, counting down.
AAAGAGAAAATTGCTAAGATGAAAGAGAAAAGTGCTATGATCAAAGAGAAAATTGCCAAAATCAAATGGAAAGGTTAAATGGTTAGATCAAAAACAAAATTGTTTTGATCAAAGACAAAAATATTTTGATCAAAGACAAAGTTGCTTTGATCAACGAGAAAATTGCTGAAAACAAAGGGAAAGGCTAACTGCTATGATGAAAAACAAAAATGGATCTGATCAAACACAAAAATGTTTTGATCAAAGACAAAAATATTTTGATCAAAGACAAAATTGCTATGATCAAAGAGAAAAGTGCCAAAATCAAATGGAAAGGTTAAATGGTTAGATTAAAAACAAAAATTCTTTGATCAAAAACAAAATTGTTTTGATCAAAGACAAAAATATTTTGATCAAAGACAAAGTTGCTATGATCAACGAGAAAAGTGCTGAAAACAAAGGGAAAGGCCAACTGCTGTGATCAAAACAAAAATGGATCTGATCAAACACAAAATGTTTTGATCAAAGACAAACATATTTTGATCAAAGACAAAGTTGCTATGATCAAAGAGAAAATTGCTATGATCAAAGAGAAAAGTGCTAAAATCAAAGGGAAAGGCTAACTGCTTTGATCAAAAACAAAAATGCTTTGATCAAAGACAAAATTGCTATGATGAAAGAGAAAATTGCTAAGATCAAAGAGAAAAGTGCTATGATCAAAGAGAAAATTGCCAAAATCAAATGGAAAGGTTAAATGGTTAGATCAAAAACAAAAATTCTTTGATCAAAAACAAAATTGTTTTGATCAAAAACAAAATTGTTTTGATCAAAGACAAAGTTGCTATGATCAACGAGAAAAGTGCTGAAAAACAAAAGGAAAGGCTAACTGCTATGATCAAAAACAAAAATGGATCTGATCAAACACAAAACTGTTTTGATAAAAGACAAAAATATTTTGATCAAAGACAAAGTTGCTATGATCAAAGAGAAAATTGCTATGATCAAAGAGGAAAGTGCTATGATCAAGGAGAAAAGCTAACTGCTTTGATCAAAAACAAAAATGCTTTGATCAAAGACAAAATTGCTATGATGAAAGAGAAAATTGCTAAGATCAAAGAGAAAAGTGCTATGATCAAAGAGAAAATTGCCAAAATCAAATGGAAAGGTTAAATGGTTAGATAAAAACAAAAATTCTTTGATCAAAAACAAAATTGTTTTGATCAAAGACAAAAATATTTTGATCAAAGACAAAGTTGCTATGATCAAAGAGAAAAGTGCTCAAAACAAAGGGAAAGGCTAACTGCTATGATGAAAAACAAAAATGGATCTGATCAAACACAAAACTGTTTTGATCAAAGACAAAAATATTTTGATCAAAGACAAAGTTGCTATGATCAAAGAGAAAATTGCTATGATCAAAGAGGAAAGTGCTATGATCAAAGAGAAAATTGCCAAAATCAAATGGAATGGTTAAATGGTTAGATCAAAAACACAAATATTTTGATCAAAGACAAAGTTGCTATGATGAAAGAGTAAATTGCTATGATCAAAGAGAAAAGTGCCAAAATCAAATGGAAAGGTTAAATGGTTAGATCAAACACAAAAATTATTTGATCAAAAACAAAATTGTTTTGATCAAAGACAAAATTGCTATGATCAAACACAAAATTGCTTTGATCAAAGACAATAATATTTTTATCAAAGACAAGGTTGCTATGATCAAAGAGAAAATTGCTATGATCAAAGAGAAAAGTGCTATGATCAAAGAGAAAATTGCCAAAATCAAATGGAAAGTTTAAATGGTTAGATCAAAAACAAAAATTCTTTGATCAAAAACAAAATAGTTTTGATCAAAGACAAAATTGCTATGATCAAACACAAAATTGCTTTGATCAAAGAGAAAAGTGCTAAAATCAAAGGGAAAAGCTAACTGCTTTGATCAAAAACAAAAATGCTTTGATCAAAGACAAAGTTGCTATGATCAAAGAGAAAAGTGCTCAAAACAAAGGAAAAGGCTAACTGATATGATCAAAAACAAAAATGGATCTGATCAAACACAAAACTGTTTTGATCAAAGACAAAGTTGCTATGATGAAAGAGAAAATTGCTATGATCAAAGAGAAAAGTGCCAAAATCAAATGGAAAGGTTAAATGGTTAGATCAAACACAAAAATTATTTGATCAAAAACAAAATTGTTTTGATCAAAGACAAAATTGCTATGATCAAACACAAAATTGCTTTGATCAAAGAGAAAAGTGCTCAAAACAAAGGAAAAGGCTAACTGATATGATCAAAAACAAAAATGGATCTGATCAAAGACAAAAATATTTTGATCAAAGACAAAGTTGCTATGATCAAAGAGAAAATTGCTATGATCAAAGAGAAAAGTGCTAAAATCAAAGGGAAAAGCTAACTGCTTTGATCAAAAACAAAAATGCTTTGATCAAAGACAAAATTGCTATGATGAAAGAGAAAATTGCTAAGATCAAAGAGAAAAGTGCTATGATCAAAGAGAAAATTGCCAAAATCAAATGGAAAGGTTAAATGGTTAGATCAAAAACAAAATTGTTTTGATCAAAGACAAAAATATTTTGATCAAAGACAAAGTTGCTTTGATCAACGAGAAAATTGCTGAAAACAAAGGGAAAGGCTAACTGCTATGATGAAAAACAAAAATGGATCTGATCAAACACAAAAATGTTTTGATCAAAGACAAAAATATTTTGATCAAAGACAAAATTGCTATGATCAAAGAGCTATGATGAAAGAGAAAATTGCTAAGATCAAAGAGAAAAGTGCTATGATCAAAGAGAAAATTGCCAAAATCAAATGGAAAGGTTAAATGGTTAGATAAAAACAAAAATTCTTTGATCAAAAACAAAATTGTTTTGATCAAAGACAAAAATATTTTGATCAAAGACAAAGTTGCTATGATCAAAGAGAAAAGTGCTCAAAACAAAGGGAAAGGCTAACTGAAATGATCAAAAACAAAAATGGATCTGATCAAAGACAAAAATATTTTGATCAAAGACAAATATATTTTGATCAAAGACAAAGTTGCTATGATCAAAGAGAAAAGTGCTAAAATCAAAGGGAAATGCTAACTGCTTTGATCAAAAACAAAATTGCTTTGATCAAAGACAAAATTGCTATGATGAAAGAGAAAATTGCTATGATCAAAGAGAAAAGTGCTATGATCAAAGAGAAAATTGCCAAAATCAAATGGAAAGGTTAAATGGTCCGATCAAAAACAAAAATTCTTTGATCAAAAACAAAATTGTTTTCATCAAAGACAAAATTGCTATGATCAAAGAGAAAAGTGCTCAAAACAAAGGAAAAGGCTAACTGAAATGATCAAAAACAAAAATGGATCTGATCAAAGACAAAAATATTTTGATCAAAGACAAAAATATTTTGATCAAAGACAAAGTTGCTATGATCAAAGAGAAAAGTGCTAAAATCAAAGGGAAATGCTAACTGCTTTGATCAAAAACAAAATTGCTTTGATCAAAGACAAAATTGCTATGATCAAAGAGAAAATTGCTAAGATCAAAGAGAAAAGTGCTATGATCAAAGGGAAAATTGCCAAAATCAAATGGAAAGGTTAAATGGTTAGATAAAAAACAAAACTTCTTTGATCAAAAACAAAATTGTTTTGATCAAAGACAAAGTTGCTATTATCAAAGAGAAAAGTGCTCAAAACAAAGGGAAAGGCTAACTGAAATGATCAAAAACAAAAATGGTTAGATCAAAAACACAAATATTTTGATCAAAGACAAAATTGCTATGATCAAACACAAAATTGCTTTGATCAAAGAGAAAAGTGCTCAAAACAAAGGAAAAGGCTAACTGATATGATCAAAAACAAAAATGGATCTGATCAAAGACAATAATATTTTGATCAAAGACAAAGTTGCTATGATCAAAGAGAAAATTGCTATGATCAAAGAGAAAAGTGCTAAAATCAAAGGGAAAAGCTAACTGCTTTGATCAAAAACAAAAATGCTTTGATCAAAGACAAAATTGCTATGATGAAAGAGAAAATTGTTTTGATCAAAGAGAAAATGCTATGATCAAAGAGAAAATTGCCAAAATCAAATGGAATAGTTAAATGATCAAAAACAAAATTGTTTTGATCAAAGACAAAATTGCTATGATCAAAGAGAAAAGTGCTCAAAACAAAGGAAAAGGCTAACTGCTTTGATAAAAAACAAAAATGGATCTGATCAAACACAAAAATGTTTTCATCAAAAACAAAAATATTTTGATCAAAAACAAAAATATTTTGATCAAAGACAAAGTTGCAATGATCAAAGAGAAAATTGCTATGATCAAAGAGAAAAGTGCTAAAATCTAAGGGAAAGGCTAACTGCTTTGATCAAAAACAAAAATGGATCTGATCAAACACAAAAATGTTTTCATCAAAGACAAAAATATTTTGATCAAAGACAAAGTTGCTATGATCAAAGAGAAAATTGCTTTGATCAAAGAGAAAAGTGCTCAAAACAAAGGAAAAGGCTAACTGATATGATCAAAAACAAAAATGGATCTGATCAAAGACAAAAATATTTTGATCAAAAACAAAAATATTTTGATCAAAGACAAAGTTGCAATGATCAAAGAGAAAATTGCTATGATCAAAGAGAAAAGTGCTAAAATCAAAGGGAAAGGCTAACTGCTTTGATCAAAAACAAAAATGCTTTAATCACAGACAAAATTGCTATGATGAAAGAGAAAATTGCTACGATGAAAGAGAAAAGTGCTATGATCAAAGAGAAAATTGCCAAAATCAAATGGAAAGGTTAAATGGTTAGATCAAAAACAAAAATTCTTTGATCAAAAACAAAATTGTTTTGATCAAAGACAAAATTGCTATGATCAAACACAAAATTGCTTTGATCAAAGAGAAAAGTGCTCAAAACCAAGGAAAAGGCTAACTGATATGATCAAAAACAAAAATGGATCTGATCAAAGACAATAATATTTTGATCAAAGACAAAGTTGCTATGATGAAAGAGAAAATTGCTATGATCAAAGAGAAAAGTGCCAAAATCAAATGGAAAGGTTAAATGGTTAGATTAAACACAAAAATTATTTGATCAAAAACAAAATTGTTTTGAGCAAAGACAAAATTGCTATGATCAAACACAAAATTGCTTTGATCAAAGAGAAAATTGCTATGATGAAAGAGAAAATTGTTAAAATCAAAGAGAAAAGTGCTATGATCAAAGAGAAAATTGCCAAAATAAAATGGAAAGGTTAAATGATCAAAAACAAAATTGTTTTGATCAAAGACAAAATTGCTATGATCAAAGAGAAAAGTGCTGAAAACAAAGGAAAAGGCTAACTGATATGATCAAAAACAAAAATGGATCTGATCAAAGACAAAAATATTTTGATCAAAGACAAAGTTGCTATGATCAAAGACAAAGTTGCTATGATCAAAGAGAAAAGTGCTAAAATCAAAGGGAAAAGCTAACTGCTTTGATCAAAAACAAAAATGCTTTTATCAAAGACAAAATTGCTATGATGAAAGAGAAAATTGCTAAGATCAAAGAGAAAAGTGCTATGATCAAAGAGAAAATTGCCAAAATCAAATGGAAAGGTTAAATGGTTAGATAAAAACAAAAATTCTTTGATCAAAAACAAAATTGTTTTGATCAAAGACAACAATATTTTGATCAAAGACAAAGTTGCTATGATCAAAGAGAAAAGGGCTCAAAACAAAGGGAAAGGCTAACTGCTATGATGAAAAACAAAAATGGATCTGATCAAACACAAAACTGTTTTGATCAAAAACAAAAATATTTTGATCAAAGACAAAGTTGCTATGATCAAAGAGAAAATTGCTATGATCAAAGAGGAAAGTGCTATGATCAAAGAGAAATTTGCCAAAATCAAATGGAAAGGTTAAATGGTTAGATCAAAAACAAAAATATTTTGATCAAAGAATGATCAAAAACCAAAATGGATCTGATCAAAGACAAAAATATTTTGATCAAAGACAAAATATTTTGATCAAAGACAAAGTTTCTATGATCAAAGAGAAAATTGCTATGATCAAAGAGAAAAGTGCTAAAATCAAAGGGAAATGCAAACTGCTTTGATCAAAAACAAAATTGCTTTGATCAAAGACAAAATTGCTATGATGAAAGAGAAAATTGCTAAGATCAAAGAGAAAATTGCTATGATCAAAGAGAAAAGTGCTATGATCAAAGAGAAAATTGCCAAAATCAAATGGAAAGGTTAAATGATCAAAAACAAAATTGTTTTGATCAAAGACAAAATTGCTATGATCAAAGAGAAAATTGCCAAAATCAAATGGAATGGTTAAATGGTTAGATCAAAAACACAAATATTTTGATCAAAGACAAAATTGCTATGATCAAACACAAAATTGCTTTGATCAAAGAGAAAAGTGCTCAAAACAAAGGAAAAGGCTAACTGATATGATCAAAAACAAAAATGGATCTGATCAAAGACAATAATATTTTGATCAAAGACAAAGTTGCTATGATCAAAGAGAAAATTGCTATGATCAAAGAGAAAAGTGCTAAAATCAAAGGGAAAAGCTAACTGCTTTGATCAAAAACAAAAATGCTTTGATCAAAGACAAAATTGCTATGATGAAAGAGAAAATTGCTAAGATCAAAGAGAAAAGGGCTATGATCAAAGAGAAAATTGCCAAAATCAAATGGAAAGGTTAAATGGTTAGATAAAAACAAAAATTCTTTGATCAAAAACAAAATTGTTTTGATCAAAGACAAAAATATTTTGATCAAAGACAAAGTTGCTATGATCAAAGAGAAAAGTGCTCAAAACAAAGGGAAAGGCTAACTGAAATGATCAAAAACAAAAATGGATCTGATCAAAGACAAAAATATTTTGATCAAAGACAAAAATATTTTGATCAAAGACAAAGTTGCTATGATCAAAGAGAAAAGTGCTAAAATCAAAGGGAAATGCTAACTGCTTTGATCAAAAACAAAATTGCTTTGATCAAAGACAAAATTGCTATGATGAAAGAGAAAATTGCTATGATCAAAGAGAAAAGTGCTATGATCAAAGAGAAAATTGCCAAAATCAAATGGAAAGGTTAAATGGTCCGATCAAAAACAAAAATTCTTTGATCAAAAACAAAATTGTTTTCATCAAAGACAAAATTGCTATGATCAAAGAGAAAAGTGCTCAAAACAAAGGAAAAGGCTAACTGAAATGATCAAAAACAAAAATGGATCTGATCAAAGACAAAAATATTTTGATCAAAGACAAAAATATTTTGATCAAAGACAAAGTTGCTATGATCAAAGAGAAAAGTGCTATGATCAAAGAGAAAAGTGCTAAAATCAAAGGGAAAGGCTAACTGCTTTGATCAAAAACAAAATTGCTTTGATCAAAGACAAAATTGCTATGATCAAAGAGAAAAGTGCTAAAATCAAAGGGAAAGGCTAACTGCTTTGATCAAAAACAAAAATGCTTTGATCACAGACAAAATTGCTATGATGAAAGAGAAAATTGCTACGATGAAAGAGAAAAGTGCTATGATCAAAGAGAAAATTGCCAAAATCAAATGGAAAGGTTAAATGGTTAGATCAAAAACAAAAATTCTTTGATCAAAAACAAAATTGTTTTGATCAAAGACAAAATTGCTATGATCAAAGAGAAAAGTGCTAAAATCAAAGGGAAAGGCTAACTGCTTTGATCAAAAACAAAAATGCTTTAATCACAGACAAAATTGCTATGATGAAAGAGAAAATTGCTACGATGAAAGAGAAAAGTGCTATGATCAAAGAGAAAATTGCCAAAATCAAATGGAAAGGTTAAATGGTTAGATCAAAAACAAAAATTCTTTGATCAAAAACAAAATTGTTTTGATCAAAGACAAAATTGCTATGATCAAACACAAAATTGCTTTGATCAAAGAGAAAAGTGCTCAAAACCAAGGAAAAGGCTAACTGATATGATCAAAAACAAAAATGGATCTGATCAAAGACAATAATATTTTGATCAAAGACAAAGTTGCTATGATGAAAGAGAAAATTGCTATGATCAAAGAGAAAAGTGCCAAAATCAAATGGAAAGGTTAAATGGTTAGATCAAACACAAAAATTATTTGATCAAAAACAAAATTGTTTTGATCAAAGACAAAATTGCTATGATCAAACACAAAATTGCTTTGATCAAAGAGAAAATTGCTATGATGAAAGAGAAAATTGTTAAAATCAAAGAGAAAAGTGCTATGATCAAAGAGAAAATTGCCAAAATAAAATGGAAAGGTTAAATGATCAAAAACAAAATTGTTTTGATCAAAGACAAAATTGCTATGATCAAAGAGAAAAGTGCTGAAAACAAAGGAAAAGGCTAACTGATATGATCAAAAACAAAAATGGATCTGATCAAAGACAAAAATATTTTGATCAAAGACAAAGTTGCTATGATCAAAGACAAAGTTGCTATGATCAAAGAGAAAAGTGCTAAAATCAAAGGGAAAAGCTAACTGCTTTGATCAAAAACAAAAATGCTTTTATCAAAGACAAAATTGCTATGATGAAAGAGAAAATTGCTAAGATCAAAGAGAAAAGTGCTATGATCAAAGAGAAAATTGCCAAAATCAAATGGAAAGGTTAAATGGTTAGATAAAAACAAAAATTCTTTGATCAAAAACAAAATTGTTTTGATCAAAGACAACAATATTTTGATCAAAGACAAAGTTGCTATGATCAAAGAGAAAAGGGCTCAAAACAAAGGGAAAGGCTAACTGCTATGATGAAAAACAAAAATGGATCTGATCAAACACAAAACTGTTTTGATCAAAAACAAAAATATTTTGATCAAAGACAAAGTTGCTATGATCAAAGAGAAAATTGCTATGATCAAAGAGGAAAGTGCTATGATCAAAGAGAAATTTGCCAAAATCAAATGGAAAGGTTAAATGGTTAGATCAAAAACAAAAATATTTTGATCAAAGAATGATCAAAAACCAAAATGGATCTGATCAAAGACAAAAATATTTTGATCAAAGACAAAAATATTTTGATCAAAGACAAAGTTTCTATGATCAAAGAGAAAATTGCTATGATCAAAGAGAAAAGTGCTAAAATCAAAGGGAAATGCAAACTGCTTTGATCAAAAACAAAATTGCTTTGATCAAAGACAAAATTGCTATGATGAAAGAGAAAATTGCTAAGATCAAAGAGAAAATTGCTATGATCAAAGAGAAAAGTGCTATGATCAAAGAGAAAATTGCCAAAATCAAATGGAAAGGTTAAATGATCAAAAACAAAATTGTTTTGATCAAAGACAAAATTGCTATGATCAAAGAGAAAATTGCCAAAATCAAATGGAATGGTTAAATGGTTAGATCAAAAACACAAATATTTTGATCAAAGACAAAATTGCTATGATCAAACACAAAATTGCTTTGATCAAAGAGAAAAGTGCTCAAAACAAAGGAAAAGGCTAACTGATATGATCAAAAACAAAAATGGATCTGATCAAAGACAATAATATTTTGATCAAAGACAAAGTTGCTATGATCAAAGAGAAAATTGCTATGATCAAAGAGAAAAGTGCTAAAATCAAAGGGAAAAGCTAACTGCTTTGATCAAAAACAAAAATGCTTTGATCAAAGACAAAATTGCTATGATGAAAGAGAAAATTGCTAAGATCAAAGAGAAAAGGGCTATGATCAAAGAGAAAATTGCCAAAATCAAATGGAAAGGTTAAATGGTTAGATAAAAACAAAAATTCTTTGATCAAAAACAAAATTGTTTTGATCAAAGACAAAAATATTTTGATCAAAGACAAAGTTGCTATGATCAAAGAGAAAAGTGCTCAAAACAAAGGGAAAGGCTAACTGAAATGATCAAAAACAAAATGGATCTGATCAAAGACAAAATATTTTGATCAAAGACAAAAATATTTTGATCAAAGACAAAGTTGCTATGATCAAAGAGAAAAGTGCTAAAATCAAAGGGAAATGCTAACTGCTTTGATCAAAAACAAAATTGCTTTGATCAAAGACAAAATTGCTATGATGAAAGAGAAAATTGCTATGATCAAAGAGAAAAGTGCTATGATCAAAGAGAAAATTGCCAAAATCAAATGGAAAGGTTAAATGGTCCGATCAAAAACAAAAATTCTTTGATCAAAAACAAAATTGTTTTCATCAAAGACAAAATTGCTATGATCAAAGAGAAAAGTGCTCAAAACAAAGGAAAAGGCTAACTGAAATGATCAAAAACAAAAATGGATCTGATCAAAGACAAAAATATTTTGATCAAAGACAAAAATATTTTGATCAAAGACAAAGTTGCTATGATCAAAGAGAAAAGTGCTATGATCAAAGAGAAAAGTGCTAAAATCAAAGGGAAAGGCTAACTGCTTTGATCAAAAACAAAATTGCTTTGATCAAAGACAAAATTGCTATGATCAAAGAGAAAAGTGCTAAAATCAAAGGGAAAGGCTAACTGCTTTGATCAAAAACAAAAATGCTTTGATCACAGACAAAATTGCTATGATGAAAGAGAAAATTGCTACGATGAAAGAGAAAAGTGCTATGATCAAAGAGAAAATTGCCAAAATCAAATGGAAAGGTTAAATGGTTAGATCAAAAACAAAAATTCTTTGATCAAAAACAAAATTGTTTTGATCAAAGACAAAATTGCTATGATCAAACACAAAATTGCTTTGATCAAAGAGAAAAGTGCTCAAAACCAAGGAAAAGGCTAACTGATATGATCAAAAACAAAAATGGATCTGATCAAAGACAATAATATTTTGATCAAAGACAAAGTTGCTATGATGAAAGAGAAAATTGCTATGATCAAAGAGAAAAGTGCCAAAATCAAATGGAAAGGTTAAATGGTTAGATCAAACACAAAAATTATTTGATCAAAAACAAAATTGTTTTGATCAAACACAAAATTGCTATGATCAAACACAAAATTGCTTTGATCAAAGAGAAAATTGCTATGATGAAAGAGAAAATTGTTAAAATCAAAGAGAAAAGTGCTATGATCAAAGAGAAAATTGCCAAAATAAAATGGAAAGGTTAAATGATCAAAAACAAAATTGTTTTGATCAAAGACAAAATTGCTATGATCAAAGAGAAAAGTGCTCAAAACAAAGGAAAAGGCTAAGTGATATGATCAAAAACAAAAATGGATCTGATCAAAGACAAAAATATTTTGATCAAAAACAAAAATATTTTGATCAAAGACAAAGTTGCTATGATCAAAGAGAAAAGTGCTCAGAACAAAGGAAAAGGCTAACTGATATGATCAAAAACAAAAATGGATCTGATCAAAGACAAAAATATTTTGATCAAAAACAAAAATATTTTGATCAAAGACAAAGTTGCTAGGATCAAAGAGAAAATTGCTATGATCAAAGAGAAAAGTGCTAAAATCAAAGGGAAAGGCTAACTGCTTTGATCAAAAACAAAAATGCTTTGATCAAAGACAAAATTGCTATGATGAAAGAGAAAATTGCTAAGATGAAAGAGAAAAGTGCTATGATCAAAGAGAAAATTGCCAAAATCAAATGGAAAGGTTAAATGGTTAGATCAAAAACAAAAATTCTTTGATCAAAAACAAAATTGTTTTGATCAAAGACAAAATTGCTATGATCAAACACAAAATTGCTTTGATCAAAGAGAAAAGTGCTAAAATCCAAGGGAAAAGCTAACTGCTTTGATCAAAAACAAAAATGCTTTGATCAAAGACAAAATTGCTATGATGAAAGAGAAAATTGCTAAGATCAAAGAGAAAAGTGCTATGATCAAAGAGAAAATTGCCAAAATCAAATGGAAATGTTTTGATCAAAGACAAAAATATTTTGATCAAAGACAAAGTTGCTATGATCAAAGAGAAAATTGCTATGATCAAAGAGAAAAGTGCTAAAATCAAAGGGAAAGGCTAACTGCTTTGATCAAAAACAAAAATGCTTTGATCAAAGACAAAATTGCTATGATGAAAGAGAAAATTGCTAAGATGAAAGAGAAAATTGCCAAAATCAAATGAAAAGTTTAAATGGTTAGATCAAAAACAAAAATTCTTTGATCAAAAACAAAATAGTTTTGATCAAAGACAAAATTGCTATGATCAAACACAAAATTGCTTTGATCAAAGAGAAAAGTGCTAAAATCAAAGGGAAAAGCTAACTGCTTTGATCAAAAACAAAAATGCTTTGATCAAAGACAAAATTGCTATGATGAAAGAGAAAATTGCTAAGATCAAAGAGAAAAGTGCTATGATCAAAGAGAAAATTGCCAAAATCAAATGGAAATGTTTTGATCAAAGACAAAAATATTTTGATCAAAGACAAAGTTGCTATGATCAAAGAGAAAATTGCTATGATCAAAGAGAAAAGTGCCAAAATCAAATGGAAAGGTTAAATGGTTAGATTAAAAACAAAAATGCTTTGATCAAACACAAAATTGCTATGATGAAAGAGAAAATTGCTAAGATCAAAGAGAAAAGTGCTATGATCAAAGAGAAAATTGCCAAAGTCAAATGGAAAGGTTAAATGGTTAGATCAAAAACAAAAATTCTTTGATCAAAAACAAAATTGTTTTGATCAAAGACAAAAATATTTTGATCAAAGACAAAGTTGCTATGATCAAAGACAAAGTTGCTATGATCAAAGAGAAAAGTGCTAAAATCAAAGGGAAAGGCTAACTGATATGATCAAAAACAAAAATGGATCTGATCAAACACAAAACTGTTTTGATCAAAGACAAAGTTGCTATGATGAAAGAGAAAATTGCTATGATCAAAGAGAAAAGTGCCAAAATCAAATGGAAAGGTTAAATGGTTAGATCAAAAACAAAAATTCTTTGATCAAAAACAAAATTGTTTTCATCAAAGACAAAATTGCTATGATGAAAGAGAAAATTGCTAAGATGAAAGAGAAAAGTGCTATGATCAAAGAGAAAATTGCCAAAATCAAATGGAAAGTTTAAATGGTTAGATCAAAAACAAAAATTCTTTGATCAAAAACAAAATAGTTTTGATCAAAGACAAAATTGCTATGATCAAACACAAAATTGCTTTGATCAAAGAGAAAAGTGCTAAAATCAAAGGGAAAAGCTAACTGCTTTGATCAAAAACAAAAATGCTTTGATCAAAGACAAAATTGCTATGATGAAAGAGAAAATTGCTAAGATCAAAGAGAAAAGTGCTATGATCAAAGAGAAAATTGCCAAAATCAAATGGAAATGTTTTGATCAAAGACAAAAATATTTTGATCAAAGACAAAGTTGCTATGATCAAAGAGAAAATTGCTATGATCAAAGAGAAAAGTGCCAGAATCAAATGGAAAGGTTAAATGGTTAGATTAAAAACAAAAATGCTTTGATCAAACACAAAATTGCTATGATGAAAGAGAAAATTGCTAAGATCAAAGAGAAAAGTGCTATGATCAAAGAGAAAATTGCCAAAGTCAAATGGAAAGGTTAAATGGTTAGATCAAAAACAAAAATTCTTTGATCAAAAACAAAATTGTTTTGATCAAAGACAAAAATATTTTGATCAAAGACAAAGTTGCTATGATCAAAGAGAAAATTGCTATGATCAAAGAGAAAAGTGCTAAAATCAAAGGGAAAGGCTAACTGCTTTGATCAAAAACAAAAATGCTTTGATCAAAGACAAAATTGCTATGATGAAAGAGAAAATTGCTAAGATCAAAGAGAAAAGTGCTATGATCAAAGAGAAAATTGCCAAAATCAAATGGAAAGGTTAAATGGTTAGATCAAAACAAAAATTCTTTGATCAAAAACAAAATTGTTTTGATCAAAGACAAAAATATTTTGATCAAAGACAAAGTTGCTATGATCAAAGAGAAAAGTGCTCAAAACAAAGGAAAAGGCTAACTGATATGATCAAAAACAAAAATGGATCTGATCAAACACAAAACTGTTTTGATCAAAGACAAAGTTGCTATGATGAAAGAGAAAATTGCTATGATCAAAGAGAAAAGTGCCAAAATCAAATGGAAAGGTTAAATGGTTAGATCAAACACAAAAATTATTTGATCAAAAACAAAATTGTTTTGATCAAAGACAAAATTGCTATGATCAAACACAAAATTACTTTGATCAAAGAGAAAAGTGCTCAAAACAAAGGAAAAGGCTAACTGATATGATCAAAAACAAAAATGGATCTGATCAAAGAGAAAAATATTTTGATCAAAGACAAAGTTGCTATGATCAAAGAGAAAATTGCTATGATCAAAGAGAAAAGTGCTATGATTAAAGAGAAAATTGCCAAAATCAAAGGGAAAGGCTAACTGGTTTGATCAAAAACGAAAATGCTTTGATCAAAGACAAAATTGCTATGATGAAAGAGAAAATTGCTAAGATCAAAGAGAAAAGTGCTATGATTAAAGAGAAAATTGCCAAAATCAAATGGAAAGGTTAAATGGTTAGATCAAAAACAAAAATTCTTTGATCAAAAACAAAATTGTTTTGATCAAAGACAAAATTGCTATGATCAAAGAGAAAAGTGCTCAAAACAAAGGAAAAGGCTAACTGCTTTGATCAAAACGAAAATGCTTTGATCAAAGACAAAATTGGTATGATGAAAGAGAAAATTGCTAAGATCAAAGAGAAAAGTGCTATGATTAAAGAGAAAATTGCCAAAATCAAATGGAAAGGTTAAATGGTTAGATCAAAAACAAAAATTCTTTGATCAAAAACAAAATTGTTTTGATCAAAAACAAAATTGTTTTCATCAAAGACAAAATTGCTATGATCAAAGAGAAAAGTGCTCAAAACAAAGGAAAAGGCTAACTGAAATGATCAAAAACAAAAATGGATCTGATCAAAGACAAAAATATTTTGATCAAAGACAAAAATATTTTGATCAAAGACAAAATTGCTATGATCAAAGAGAAAATTGCTATGATCAAAGAGAAAAGTGCTAAAATCAAAGGGAAAGGCTAACTGCTTTGATCAAAAACGAAAATGCTTTGATCAAAGACAAAATTGCTATGATCAAAGAGAAAATTGCTATGATCAAAGAGAAAAGTGCTAAAATCAAAGGGAAAGGCTAACTGCTTTGATCAAAAACGAAAATGCTTTGATCGAAGACAAAATTGCTATGATGAAAGAGAAAATTGCTAAGATGAAAGAGAAAAGTGCTATGATCAAAGAGAAAATTGCCAAAATCAAATGGAAAGTTTAAATGGTTAGATCAAAAACAAAATAGTTTTGATCGAAGACAAAATTGCTATGATCAAACACAAAATTGCTTTGATCAAAGAGAAAAGTGCTAAAATCAAAGGGAAAAGCTAACTGCTTTGATCAAAAACAAAAATGCTTTGATCAAAGACAAAATTGCTATGATGAATGAGAAAATTGCTAAGATCAAAGAGAAAAGTGTTATGATCAAAGAGAAAATTGCCAAAATCAAATGGAAATGTTTTGATCAAAGACAAAAATATTTTGATCAAAGACAAAGTTGCTATGATCAAAGAGAAAATTGCTATGATCAAAGAGAAAAGTGCCAAAATCAAATGGAAAGGTTAAATGGTTAGATTAAAAACAAAAATGCTTTGATCAAACACAAAATTGCTATGATGAAAGAGAAAATTGCTAAGATCAAAGAGAAAAGTGCTATGATCAAAGAGAAAATTGCCAAAGTCAAATGGAAAGGTTAAATGGTTAGATCAAAAACAAAAATTCTTTGATCAAAAACAAAATTGTTTTGATCAAAGACAAAAATATTTTGATCAAAGACAAAGTTGCTATGATCAAAGAGAAAATTGCTATGATCAAAGAGAAAAGTGCTAAAATCAAAGGGAAAGGCTAACTGCTTTGATCAAAAACAAAAATGCTTTGATCAAAGACAAAATTGCTATGATGAAAGAGAAAATTGCTAAGATCAAAGAGAAAAGTGCTATGATCAAAGAGAAAATTGCCAAAATCAAATGGAAAGGTTAAATGTTAGATCAAAACAAAAATTCTTTGATCAAAAACAAAATTGTTTTGATCAAAGACAAAAATATTTTGATCAAAGACAAAGTTGCTATGATCAAAGAGAAAAGTGCTCAAAACAAAGGAAAAGGCTAACTGATATGATCAAAAACAAAAATGGATCTGATCAAACACAAAACTGTTTTGATCAAAGACAAAGTTGCTATGATGAAAGAGAAAATTGCTATGATCAAAGAGAAAAGTGCCAAAATCAAATGGAAAGGTTAAATGGTTAGATCAAACACAAAAATTATTTGATCAAAAACAAAATTGTTTTGATCAAAGACAAAATTGCTATGATCAAACACAAAATTACTTTGATCAAAGAGAAAAGTGCTCAAAACAAAGGAAAAGGCTAACTGATATGATCAAAAACAAAAATGGATCTGATCAAAGACAAAAATATTTTGATCAAAGACAAAGTTGCTATGATCAAAGAGAAAATTGCTATGATCAAAGAGAAAAGTGCTATGATCAAAGAGAAAAGTGCTAAAATCAAAGGGAAAAGCTAACTGCTTTGATCAAAAACAAAAATGCTTTGATCAAAGACAAAATTGCTATGATGAAAGAGAAAATTGCTAAGATCAAAGAGAAAAGTGCTATGATCAAAGAGAAAATTGCCAAAATCAAATGGAAAGGTTAAATGGTTAGATAAAAACAAAAATTCTTTGATCAAAAACAAAATTGTTTTGATCAAAGACAAAAATATTTTGATCAAAGACAAAGTTGCTATGATCAAAGAGAAAAGTGCTCAAAACAAAGGGAAAGGCTAACTGCTATGATGAAAAACAAAAATGGATCTGATCAAAGACAAAAATATTTTGATCAAAGACAAAGTTGCTATGATCAAAGAGAAAATTTCTATGATCAAAGAGAAAAGTGCCAAAATCAAATGGAAAGGTTAAATGGTTAGATTAAAAACAAATTTTTTTTGATCAAAAACAAAATTGTTTTGATCAAAGACAAAATTGCTATGATCAAAGAGAAAATTGCTATGATCAAAGAGAAAAGTGCTAAAATCAAAGGGAAAGGCTAACTGGTTTGATCAAAAACAAAAATGGATCTGATCAAACACAAAACTGTTTTGATCAAAGACAAAGTTGCTATGATGAAAGAGAAAATTGCTATGATCAAAGAGAAAAGTGCCAAAATCAAATGGAAAGGTTAAATGGTTAGATTAAAAACAAAAATGCTTTGATCAAACACAAAATTGTTTTGATCAAAGACAAAAATATTTTGATCAAAGACAAAGTTGCTATGATCAAAGAGAAAATTGCTATGATCAAAGAGAAAAGTGCTAAAATCAAAGGGAAAGGCTAACTGCTTTGATCAAAAACAAAAATGCTTTGATCAAAGACAAAATTGCTATGATGAAAGAGAAAATTGCTAAGATCAAAGAGAAAAGTGCTATGATCAAAGAGAAAATTGCCAAAATCAAATGGAAAGGTTAAATGGTTAGATCAAAACAAAAATTCTTTGATCAAAAACAAAATTGTTTTGATGAAAGACAAAAATATTTTGATCAAAGACAAAGTTGCTATGATCAAAGAGAAAAGTGCTCAAAACAAAGGAAAAGGCTAACTGATATGATCAAAAACAAAAATGGATCTGATCAAACACAAAACTGTTTTGATCAAAGACAAAGTTGCTATGATGAAAGAGAAAATTGCTATGATCAAAGAGAAAAGTGCCAAAATCAAATGGAAAGGTTAAATGGTTAGATCAAACACAAAAATTATTTGATCAAAAACAAAATTGTTTTGATCAAAGACAAAATTGCTATGATCAAACACAAAATTACTTTGATCAAAGAGAAAAGTGCTCAAAACAAAGGAAAAGGCTAACTGATATGATCAAAAACAAAAATGGATCTGATCAAAGACAAAAATATTTTGATCAAAGACAAAGTTGCTATGATCAAAGAGAAAATTGCTAAGATCAAAGAGAAAAGTGCTATGATCAAAGAGAAAATTGCCAAAATCAAATGGAAAGGTTAAATGGTTAGATAAAAACAAAAATTCTTTGATCAAAAACAAAATTGTTTTGATCAAAGACAAAAATATTTTGATCAAAGACAAAGTTGCTATGATCAAAGAGAAAAGTGCTCAAAACAAAGGGAAAGGCTAACTGCTATGATGAAAAACAAAAATGGATCTGATCAAAGACAAAAATATTTTGATCAAAGACAAAGTTGCTATGATCAAAGAGAAAATTTCTATGATCAAAGAGAAAAGTGCCAAAATCAAATGGAAAGGTTAAATGGTTAGATTAAAAACAAATTTTTTTTGATCAAAAACAAAATTGTTTTGATCAAAGACAAAATTGCTATGATCAAAGAGAAAATTGCTATGATCAAAGAGAAAAGTACTAAAATCAAAGGGAAAGGCTAACTGGTTTGATCAAAAACAAAATTGTTTTGATCAAAGACAAAAATATTTTGATCAAAGACAAAATTGCTATGATGAAAGAGAAAATTGCTAAGATCAAAGAGAAAAGTGCTATGATCAAAGAGAAAATTGCCAAAATCAAATGGAAAGGTTAAATGGTTAGATAAAAACAAAAATTCTTTGATCAAAAACAAAATTGTTTTGATCAAAGACAAAAATATTTTGATCAAAGACAAAGTTGCTATGATCAAAGAGAAAAGTGCTCAAAACAAAGGGAAAGGCTAACTGCTATGATGAAAAACAAAAATGGATCTGATCAAAGACAAAATTGCTATGATCAAACACAAAATTGCTTTGATCAAAGAGAAAAGTGCTAAAATCAAAGGGAAAAGCTAACTGCTTTGATCAAAAACAAAAATGCTTTGATCAAAGACAAAATTGCTATGATCAAAGAGAAAAGTGCTAAAATCAAATGGAAAGGCTAACTGCTTTGATCAAAAACAAAAATGCTTTGATCAAAGACAAAGTTGCTATGATCAAAGAGAAAATTGCTATGATCAAAGAGAAAAGTGCTAAAATCAAAGGGAAAGGCTAACTGCTTTGATCAAAAACAAAATTGCTTTGATCAAAGACAAAATTGCTATGATGAAAGAGAAAATTGCTAAGATGAAAGAGAAAAGTGCTATGATCAAAGAGAAAATTGCTTTGATCAAAGAGAAAAGTGCTAAAATCAAAGGGAAAAGCTAACTGCTTTGATCAAAAACAAAAATGCTTTGATCAAAGACAAAATTGCTATGATCAAAGAGAAAAGTGCTAAAATCAAATGGAAAGGCTAACTGCTTTGATCAAAAACAAAAATATTTTGATCAAAGACAAAGTTGCTATGATCAAAGAGAAAATTGCTATGATCAAAGAGAAAAGTGCTAAAATCAAAGGGAAAGGCTAACTGCTTTGATCAAAAACAAAATTGCTTTGATCAAAGACAAAATTGCTATGATGAAAGAGAAAATTGCTAAGATCAAAGAGAAAAGTGCTATGATCAAAGAGAAAATTGCCAAAGTCAAATGGAAAGGTTAAATGGTTAGATCAAAAACAAAAATTCTTTGATCAAAAACAAAATTGTTTTGATCAAAGACAAAAATATTTTGATCAAAGACAAAGTTGCTATGATCAAAGAGAAAATTGCTATGATCAAAGAGAAAAGTGCTAAAATCAAAGGGAAAGGCTAACTGCTTTGATCAAAAACAAAAATGCTTTGATCAAAGACAAAATTGCTATGATGAAAGAGAAAATTGCTAAGATCAAAGAGAAAAGTGCTATGATCAAAGAGAAAATTGCCAAAATCAAATGGAAAGGTTAAATGGTTAGATCAAAACAAAAATTCTTTGATCAAAAACAAAATTGTTTTGATCAAAGACAAAAATATTTTGATCAAAGACAAAGTTGCTATGATCAAAGAGAAAAGTGCTCAAAACAAAGGAAAAGGCTAACTGATATGATCAAAAACAAAAATGGATCTGATCAAACACAAAACTGTTTTGATCAAAGACAAAGTTGCTATGATGAAAGAGAAAATTGCTATGATCAAAGAGAAAAGTGCCAAAATCAAATGGAAAGGTTAAATGGTTAGATCAAACACAAAAATTATTTGATCAAAAACAAAATTGTTTTGATCAAAGACAAAATTGCTATGATCAAACACAAAATTGCTTTGATCAAAGAGAAAAGTGCTCAAAACAAAGGAAAAGGCTAACTGCTTTGATCAAAAACAAAAATGCTTTGATCAAAGACAAAATTGCTATGATGAAAGAGAAAATTGCTAAGATGAAAGAGAAAAGTGCTATGATCAAAGAGAAAATTGCCAAAATCAAATGGAAAGGTTAAATGGTTAGATCAAAAACAAAAATTCTTTGATCAAAAACAAAATTGTTTTGATCAAAGACAAAATTGCTATGATCAAACACAAAATTGCTTTGATCAAAGAGAAAAGTGCTAAAATCAAAGGGAAAAGCTAACTGCTTTGATCAAAAACAAAAATGCTTTGATCAAAGACAAAATTGCTATGATGAAAGAGAAAATTGCTAAGATCAAAGAGAAAAGTGCTATGATCAAAGAGAAAATTGCCAAAATCAAATGGAAATGTTTTGATCAAAGACAAAAATATTTTGATCAAAGACAAAATTGCTATGATCAAAGAAAAAATTGCTATGATCAAAGAGAAAATTGCCAAAGTCAAATGGAAAGGTTAAATGGTTAGATCAAAAACAAAAATTCTTTGATCAAAAACAAAATTGTTTTGATCAAAGACAAAAATATTTTGATCAAAGACAAAGTTGCTATGATCAAAGAGAAAATTGCTATGATCAAAGAGAAAAGTGCTAAAATCAAAGGGAAAGGCTAACTGCTTTGATCAAAAACAAAAATGCTTTGATCAAAGACAAGATTGCTATGATGAAAGAGAAAATTGCTAAGATCAAAGAGAAAAGTGCTATGATCAAAGAGAAAATTGCCAAAATCAAATGGAAAGGTTAAATGGTTAGATCAAAACAAAAATTCTTTGATCAAAAACAAAATTGTTTTGATCAAAGACAAAAATATTTTGATCAAAGACAAAGTTGCTATGATCAAAGAGAAAAGTGCTATGATCAAAGAGAAAATTGCCAAAATCAAATGGAATAGTTAAATGATCAAAAACAAAATTGTTTTGATCAAAGACAAAATTGCTATGATCAAAGAGAAAAGTGCTCAAAACAAAGGAAAAGGCTAACTGCTTTGATAAAAAACAAAAATGGATCTGATCAAACACAAAAATGTTTTCATCAAAAACAAAAATATTTTGATCAAAGACAAAGTTGCTATTATCAAAGAGAAAATTGCTTTGATCAAAGAGAAAAGTGCTCAAAACAAAGGAAAAGGCTAACTGATATGATCAAAAACAAAAATGTATCTGATCAAAGACAAAAATATTTTGATCAAAAACAAAAATATTTTGATCAAAGACAAAGTTGCAATGATCAAAGAGAAAATTGCTATGATCAAAGAGAAAAGTGCTAAAATCAAAGGGAAAGGCTAACTGCTTTGATCAAAAACAAAAATGGATCTGATCAAACACAAAAATGTTTTCATCAAAGACAAAAATATTTTGATCAAAGACAAAGTTGCTATGATCAAAGAGAAAATTGCTTTGATCAAAGAGAAAAGTGCTCAAAACAAAGGAAAACGCTAACTGATATGATCAAAAACAAAAATGGATCTGATCAAAGACAAAAATATTTTGATCAAAAACAAAAATATTTTGATCAAAGACAAAGTTGCAATGATCAAAGAGAAAATTGCTATGATCAAAGAGAAAAGTGCTAAAATCAAAGGGAAAGGCTAACTGCTTTGATTAAAAACAAAAATGCTTTGATGAAAGACAAAATTGCTATGATGAAAGAGAAAATTGCTACGATGAAAGAGAAAAGTGCTATGATCAAAGAGAAAATTGCCAAAATCAAATGGAAAGGTTAAATGGTTAGATCAAAAACAAAAATTCTTTGATCAAAAACAAAATTGTTTTGATCAAAGACAAAATTGCTATGATCAAACACAAAATTGCTTTGATCAAAGAGAAAAGTGCTCAAAACCAAGGAAAAGGCTAACTGATATGATCAAAAACAAAAATGGATCTGATCAAAGACAATAATATTTTGATCAAAGACAAAGTTGCTATGATCAGAGAAAATTGCTATGATCAAAGAGAAAAGTGCTAAAATCAAAGGGAAAAGCTAACTGCTTTGATCAAAAACAAAAATGCTTTGATCAAAGAGAAAATTGCCAAAATCAAATGGAAAGGTTAAATGATCAAAAACAAAATTGTTTTGATCAAAGACAAAATTGCTATGATCAAAGAGAAAAGTGCTCAAAACAAAGGAAAAGGCTAACTGATATGATCAAAAACAAAAATGGATCTGATCAAAGACAATAATATTTTGATCAAAGACAAAGTTGCTATGATCAGAGAAAATTGCTATGATCAAAGAGAAAAGTGCTAAAATCAAAGGGAAAAGCTAACTGCTTTGATCAAAAACAAAAATGCTTTGATCAAAGACAAAATTGCTATGATGAAAGAGAAAATTGTTAAAATCAAAGAGAAAAGTGCTATGATCAAAGAGAAAATTGCCAAAATCAAATGGAAAGGTTAAATGATCAAAAACAAAATTGTTTTGATCAAAGACAAAATTGCTATGATCAAAGAGAAAAGTGCTCAAAACAAAGGAAAAGGCTAACTGCTATGATAAAAAACAAAAATGGATCTGATCAAACACAAAAATGTTTTCATCAAAGACAAAAATATTTTGATCAAAGACAAAGTTGCTATGATCAAAGAGAAAATTGCTTTGATCAAAGAGATAAGTGCTCAAAACAAAGGAAAAGGCTAACTGATATGATCAAAAACAAAAATGGATCTGATCAAAGACAAAAATATTTTGATCAAAAACCAAAAATTTTTTGATCAAAGACAAAGTTGCAATGATCAAAGAGAAAATTGCTATGATCAAAGAGAAAAGTGCTAAAATCAAAGGGAAAGGCTAACTGCTTTGATCAAAAACAAAAATGCTTTGATCAAAGACAAAATTGCTATGATGAAAGAGAAAATTGCTACGATGAAAGAGAAAAGTGCTATGATCAAAGAGAAAATTGCCAAAATCAAATGGAAAGGTTAAATGGTTAGATCAAAAACAAAAATTCTTTGATCAAAAACAAAATTGTTTTGATCAAAGACAAAATTGCTATGATCAAACACAAAATTGCTTTGATCAAAGAGAAAAGTGCTCAAAACCAAGGAAAAGGCTAACTGATATGATCAAAAACAAAAATGGATCTGATCAAAGACAATAATATTTTGATCAAAGACAAAGTTGCTATGATCAAAGAGAAAATTGCTATGATCAAAGAGAAAAGTGCTAAAATCAAAGGGAAAAGCTAACTGCTTTGATCAAAAACAAAAATGCTTTGATCAAAGACAAAATTGCTATGATGAAAGAGAAAATTGTTAAAATCAAAGAGAAAAGTGCTATGATCAAAGAGAAAATTGCCAAAATCAAATGGAAAGGTTAAATGATCAAAAACAAAATTGTTTTGATCAAAGACAAAATTGCTATGATCAAAGAGAAAAGTGCTCAAAACAAAGGAAAAGGCTAAGTGATATGATCAAAAACAAAAATGGATCTGATCAAAGAGAAAAATATTTTGATCAAAAACAAAAATATTTTGATCAAAGACAAAGTTGCTATGATCAAAGAGAAAAGTGCTCAAAACAAAGGAAAAGGCTAACTGATATGATCAAAAACAAAAATGGATCTGATCAAAGACAAAAATATTTTGATCAAAAACAAAAATATTTTGATCAAAGACAAAGTTGCTATGATCAAAGAGAAAATTGCTATGATCAAAGAGAAAAGTGCTAAAATCAAAGGGAAAGGCTAACTGCTTTGATCAAAAACAAAATTGCTTTGATCAAAGACAAAATTGCTATGATGAAAGAGAAAATTGCTAAGATGAAAGAGAAAAGTGCTATGATCAAAGAGAAAATTGCCAAAATCAAATGGAAAGTTTAAATGGTTAGATCAAAAACAAAAATTCTTTGATCAAAAACAAAATAGTTTTGATCAAAGACAAAATTGCTATGATCAAACACAAAATTGCTTTGATCAAAGAGAAAAGTGCTAAAATCAAAGGGAAAAGCTAACTGCTTTGATCAAAAACAAAAATGCTTTGATCAAAGACAAAATTGCTATGATCAAAGAGAAAAGTGCTAAAATCAAATGGAAAGGCTAACTGCTTTGATCAAAAACAAAAATGCTTTGATCAAACACAAAATTGCTATGATGAAAGAGAAAATTGCTAAGATCAAAGAGAAAAGTGCTATGATCAAAGAGAAAATTGCCAAAGTCAAATGGAAAGGTTAAATGGTTAGATCAAAAACAAAAATTCTTTGATCAAAAACAAAATTGTTTTGATCAAAGACAAAAATATTTTGATCAAAGACAAAGTTGCTATGATCAAAGAGAAAATTGCTATGATCAAAGAGAAAAGTGCCAAAATCAAATGGAAAGGTTAAATGATCAAAAACAAAATTGTTTTGATCAAAGACAAAATTGCTATGATCAAAGAGAAAAGTGCTCAAAACAAAGGAAAAGGCTAAGTGATATGATCAAAAACAAAAATGGATCTGATCAAAGAGAAAAATATTTTGATCAAAAACAAAAATATTTTGATCAAAGACAAAGTTGCTATGATCAAAGAGAAAAGTGCTCAAAACAAAGGAAAAGGCTAACTGATATGATCAAAAACAAAAATGGATCTGATCAAAGACAAAAATATTTTGATCAAAAACAAAAATATTTTGATCAAAGACAAAGTTGCTATGATCAAAGAGAAAATTGCTATGATCAAAGAGAAAAGTGCTAAAATCAAAGGGAAAGGCTAACTGCTTTGATCAAAAACAAAATTGCTTTGATCAAAGACAAAATTGCTATGATGAAAGAGAAAATTGCTAAGATGAAAGAGAAAAGTGCTATGATCAAAGAGAAAATTGCCAAAATCAAATGGAAAGTTTAAATGGTTAGATCAAAAACAAAAATTCTTTGATCAAAAACAAAATAGTTTTGATCAAAGACAAAATTGCTATGATCAAACACAAAATTGCTTTGATCAAAGAGAAAAGTGCTAAAATCAAAGGGAAAAGCTAACTGCTTTGATCAAAAACAAAAATGCTTTGATCAAAGACAAAATTGCTATGATCAAAGAGAAAAGTGCTAAAATCAAATGGAAAGGCTAACTGCTTTGATCAAAAACAAAAATGCTTTGATCAAACACAAAATTGCTATGATGAAAGAGAAAATTGCTAAGATCAAAGAGAAAAGTGCTATGATCAAAGAGAAAATTGCCAAAGTCAAATGGAAAGGTTAAATGGTTAGATCAAAAACAAAAATTCTTTGATCAAAAACAAAATTGTTTTGATCAAAGACAAAAATATTTTGATCAAAGACAAAGTTGCTATGATCAAAGAGAAAATTGCTATGATCAAAGAGAAAAGTGCTAAAATCAAAGGGAAAGGCTAACTGCTTTGATCAAAAACAAAAATGCTTTGATCAAAGACAAAATTGCTATGATGAAAGAGAAAATTGCTAAGATCAAAGAGAAAAGTGCTATGATCAAAGAGAAAATTGCCAAAATCAAATGGAAAGGTTAAATGGTTAGATCAAAACAAAAATTCTTTGATCAAAAACAAAATTGTTTTGATCAAAGACAAAAATATTTTGATCAAAGATAAAGTTGCTATGATCAAAGAGAAAAGTGCTCAAAACAAAGGAAAAGGCTAACTGATATGATCAAAAACAAAAATGGATCTGATCAAACACAAAACTGTTTTGATCAAAGACAAAGTTGCTATGATGAAAGAGAAAATTGCTATGATCAAAGAGAAAAGTGCCAAAATCAAATGGAAAGGTTAAATGGTTAGATCAAACACAAAAATTATTTGATCAAAAACAAAATTGTTTTGATCAAAGACAAAATTGCTATGATCAAACACAAAATTGCTTTGATCAAAGAGAAAAGTGCTCAAAACAAAGGAAAAGGCTAACTGATATGATCAAAAACAAAAATGGATCTGATCAAAGACAAAAATATTTTGATCAAAGACAAAGTTGCTATGATCAAAGAGAAAATTGCTATGATCAAAGAGAAAAGTGCTAAAATCAAAGGGAAAAGCTAACTGCTTTGATCAAAAACAAAATTGTTTTGATCAAAGACAAAATTGCTATGATCAAAGAGAAAAGTGCTCAAAATAAAGGATAAGGCTAACTGCTATGATAAAAAACAAAAATGGATCTGATCAAACACAAAAATGTTTTCATCAAAGACAAAAATATTTTGATCAAAGACAAAGTTGCTATGATCAAAGAGAAAATTGCTCAAAACAAAGGAAAAGGCTAACTGCTTTGATCAAAAACAAAAATGCTTTGATCAAAGACAAAATTGCTATGATGAAAGAGAAAATTGCTACGATGAAAGAGAAAAGTGCTATGATCAAAGAGAAAATTGCCAAAATCAAATGGAAAGGTTAAATGGTTAGATCAAAAACAAAAATTCTTTGATCAAAAACAAAATTGTTTTGATCAAAGACAAAATTGCTATGATCAAACACAAAATTGCTTTGATCAAAGAGAAAAGTGCTCAAAACCAAGGAAAAGGCTAACTGATATGATCAAAAACAAAAATGGATCTGATCAAAGACAATAATATTTTGATCAAAGACAAAGTTGCTATGATCAAAGAGAAAATTGCTATGATCAAAGAGAAAAGTGCTAAAATCAAAGGGAAAAGCTAACTGCTTTGATCAAAAACAAAAATGCTTTGATCAATGACAAAATTGCTATGATGAAAGAGAAAATTGTTAAAATCAAAGAGAAAAGTGCTATGATCAAAGAGAAAATTGCCAAAATCAAATGGAAAGGTTAAATGATCAAAAACAAAATTGTTTTGATCAAAGACAAAATTGCTATGATCAAAGAGAAAAGTGCTCAAAACAAAGGAAAAGGCTAAGTGATATGATCAAAAACAAAAATGGATCTGATCAAAGAGAAAAATATTTTGATCAAAAACAAAAATATTTTGATCAAAGACACAGTTGCTATGATCAAAGAGAAAAGTGCTCAAAACAAAGGAAAAGGCTAACTGATATGATCAAAAACAAAAATGGATCTGATCAAAGACAAAAATATTTTGATCAAAAACAAAAATATTTTGATCAAAGACAAAGTTGCTATGATCAAAGAGAAAATTGCTATGATCAAAGAGAAAAGTGCTAAAATCAAAGGGAAAGGCTAACTGCTTTGATCAAAAACAAAAATGCTTTGATCAAAGACAAAATTGCTATGATGAAAGAGAAAATTGCTAAGATGAAAGAGAAAAGTGCTATGATCAAAGAGAAAATTGCCAAAATCAAATGGAAAGGTTAAATGGTTAGATCAAAAACAAAAATTCTTTGATCAAAAACAAAATTGTTTTGATCAAAGACAAAATTGCTATGATCAAACACAAAATTGCTTTGATCAAAGAGAAAAGTGCTAAAATCAAAGGGAAAAGCTAACTGCTTTGATCAAAAACAAAAATGCTTTGATCAAAGACAAAATTGCTATGATGAAAGAGAAAATTGCTAAGATCAAAGAGAAAAGTGCTATGATCAAAGAGAAAATTGCCAAAATCAAATGGAAAGGTTAAATGGTTAGATCAAAACAAAAATTCTTTGATCAAAAACAAAATTGTTTTGATCAAAGACAAAAATATTTTGATCAAAGACAAAGTTGCTATGATCAAAGAGAAAAGTGCTCAAAACAAAGGAAAAGGCTAACTGATATGATCAAAAACAAAAATGGATCTGATCAAACACAAAACTGTTTTGATCAAAGACAAAGTTGCTATGATGAAAGAGAAAATTGCTATGATCAAAGAGAAAAGTGCCAAAATCAAATGGAAAGGTTAAATGGTTAGATCAAACACAAAAATTATTTGATCAAAAACAAAATTGTTTTGATCAAAGACAAAATTGCTATGATCAAACACAAAATTGCTTTGATCAAAGAGAAAAGTGCTCAAAACAAAGGAAAAGGCTAACTGATATGATCAAAAACAAAAATGGATCTGATCAAAGACAAAAATATTTTGATCAAAGACAAAGTTGCTATGATCAAAGAGAAAATTGCTATGATCAAAGAGAAAAGTGCTAAAATCAAAGGGAAAAGCTAACTGCTTTGATCAAAAACAAAATTGTTTTGATCAAAGACAAAATTGCTATGATCAAAGAGAAAAGTGCTCAAAATAAAGGATAAGGCTAACTGCTATGATAAAAAACAAAATGGATCTGATCAAACACAAAAATGTTTTCATCAAAGACAAAAATATTTTGATCAAAGACAAAGTTGCTATGATCAAAGAGGAAAATTGCTCAAAACAAAGGAAAAGGCTAACTGCTTTGATCAAAAACAAAAATGCTTTGATCAAAGACAAAATTGCTATGATGAAAGAGAAAATTGCTACGATGAAAGAGAAAAGTGCTATGATCAAAGAGAAAATTGCCAAAATCAAATGGAAAGGTTAAATGGTTAGATCAAAAACAAAAATTCTTTGATCAAAAACAAAATTGTTTTGATCAAAGACAAAATTGCTATGATCAAACACAAAATTGCTTTGATCAAAGAGAAAAGTGCTCAAAACCAAGGAAAAGGCTAACTGATATGATCAAAAACAAAAATGGGATCTGATCAAAGACAATAATATTTGATCAAAGACAAAGTTGCTATGATCAAAGAGAAAATTGCTATGATCAAAGAGAAAAGTGCTAAAATCAAAGGGAAAAGCTAACTGCTTTGATCAAAAACAAAAATGCTTTGATCAATGACAAAATTGCTATGATGAAAGAGAAAATTGTTAAAATCAAAGAGAAAAGTGCTATGATCAAAGAGAAAATTGCCAAAATCAAATGGAAAGGTTAAATGATCAAAACAAAATTGTTTTGATCAAAGACAAAATTGCTATGATCAAAGAGAAAAGTGCTCAAAACAAAGGAAAAGGCTAAGTGATATGATCAAAAACAAAAATGGATCTGATCAAAGAGAAAAATATTTTGATCAAAAACAAAAAATATTTTGATCAAAGACACAGTTGCTATGATCAAAGAGGAAAAGTGCTCAAAACAAAGGAAAAGGCTAACTGATATGATCAAAAACAAAAATGGATCTGATCAAAGACAAAAATATTTTGATCAAAAACAAAAATATTTTGATCAAAGACAAAGTTGCTATGATCAAAGAGAAAATTGCTATGATCAAAGAGAAAAGTGCTAAAATCAAAGGGAAAGGCTAACTGCTTTGATCAAAAACAAAAATGCTTTGATCAAAGACAAAATTGCTATGATGAAAGAGAAAATTGCTAAGATGAAAGAGAAAAGTGCTATGATCAAAGAGAAAATTGCCAAAATCAAATGGAAAGGTTAAATGGTTAGATCAAAAACAAAAATTCTTTGATCAAAAACAAAATTGTTTTGATCAAAGACAAAATTGCTATGATCAAACACAAAATTGCTTTGATCAAAGAGAAAAGTGCTAAAATCAAAGGGAAAAGCTAACTGCTTTGATCAAAAACAAAAATGCTTTGATCAAAGACAAAATTGCTATGATGAAAGAGAAAATTGCTAAGATCAAAGAGAAAAGTGCTATGATCAAAGAGAAAATTGCCAAAATCAAATGGAAATGTTTTGATCAAAGACAAAAATATTTTGATCAAAGACAAAATTGCTATGATCAAAGAAAAAATTGCTATGATCAAAGAGAAAATTGCCAAAGTCAAATGGAAAGGTTAAATGGTTAGATCAAAAACAAAAATTCTTTGATCAAAAACAAAATTGTTTTGATCAAAGACAAAAATATTTTGATCAAAGACAAAGTTGCTATGATCAAAGAGGAAAATTGCTATGATCAAAGAGAAAAGTGCTAAAATCAAAGGGAAAGGCTAACTGCTTTGATCAAAAACAAAAATGCTTTGATCAAAGACAAGATTGCTATGATGAAAGAGAAAATTGCTAAGATCAAAGAGAAAAGTGCTATGATCAAAGAGAAAATTGCCAAAATCAAATGGAAAGGTTAAATGGTTAGATCAAAACAAAAATTCTTTGATCAAAAACAAAATTGTTTTGATCAAAGACAAAAATATTTTGATCAAAGACAAAGTTGCTATGATCAAAGAGAAAAGTGCTATGATCAAAGAGAAAATTGCCAAAATCAAATGGAATAGTTAAATGATCAAAAACAAAATTGTTTTGATCAAAGACAAAATTGCTATGATCAAAGAGAAAAGTGCTCAAAACAAAGGAAAAGGCTAACTGCTTTGATAAAAAACAAAAATGGATCTGATCAAACACAAAAATGTTTTCATCAAAAACAAAAATATTTTGATCAAAGACAAAGTTGCTATGATCAAAGAGAAAATTGCTTTGATCAAAGAGAAAAGTGCTCAAAACAAAGGAAAAGGCTAACTGATATGATCAAAAACAAAAATGTATCTGATCAAAGACAAAAATATTTTGATCAAAAACAAAAATATTTTGATCAAAGACAAAGTTGCAATGATCAAAGAGAAAATTGCTATGATCAAAGAGAAAAGTGCTAAAATCAAAGGGAAAGGCTAACTGCTTTGATCAAAAACAAAAATGGATCTGATCAAACACAAAAATGTTTTCATCAAAGACAAAAATATTTTGATCAAAGACAAAGTTGCTATGATCAAAGAGAAAAGTGCTCAAAACAAAGGGAAAGGCTAACTGCTATGATGAAAAACAAAAATGGATCTGATCAAAGACAAAAATATTTTGATCAAAGACAAAGTTGCTATGATCAAAGAGAAAATTTCTATGATCAAAGAGAAAAGTGCCAAAATCAAATGGAAAGGTTAAATGGTTAGATTAAAAACAAATTTTTTTTGATCAAAAACAAAATTGTTTTGATCAAGACAAAATTGCTATGATCAAAGAGAAATTGCTATGATCAAAGAGAAAAGTGCTAAAATCAAAGGGAAAGGCTAACTGGTTTGATCAAAAACGAAAATGCTTTGATCAAAGACAAAATTGCTATGATGAAAGAGAAAATTGCTAAGATCAAAGAGAAAAGTGCTATGATTAAAGAGAAAATTGCCAAAATCAAATGGAAAGGTTAAATGGTTAGATCAAAAACAAAAATTCTTTGATCAAAAACAAAATTGTTTTGATCAAAGACAAAATTGCTATGATCAAAGAGAAAAGTGCTCAAAACAAAGGAAAAGGCTAACTGCTTTGATCAAAACGAAAATGCTTTGATCAAAGACAAAATTGCTATGATGAAAGAGAAAATTGCAAAGATCAAAGAGAAAAGTGCTATGATTAAAGAGAAAATTGCCAAAATCAAATGGAAAGGTTAAATGGTTAGATCAAAAACAAAAATTCTTTGATCAAAGACAAAATTGCTATGATGAAAGAGAAAATTGCTAAGATCAAAGAGAAAAGTGCTATGATCAAAGAGAAAATTGCCAAAATCAAATGGAAAGGTTAAAATGGTTAGATAAAAACAAAAATTCTTTGATCAAAAACAAATTGTTTGATCAAAGACAAAATTGCTATGATCAAACACAAATTACTTTGATCAAAGAGAAAAGTGCTCAAAACAAAGGAAAAGGCTAACTGATATGATCAAAAACAAAAATGGATCTGATCAAAGACAAAAATATTTTGATCAAAGACAAAGTTGCTATGATCAAAGAGAAAATTGCTATGATCAAAGAGAAAAGTGCTAAAATCAAAGGGAAAAGGCTAACTGCTTTGATCAAAAACAAAATTGCTATGATGAAGAGAAAATTGCTAAGATCAAAGAGAAAAGTGCTATGATCAAAGAGAAAATTGCCAAAATCAAATGGAAAGGTTAATGGTTAGATAAAAACAAAAATTCTTTGATCAAAAAACAAAATTGTTTTGATCAAAGACAAAACATATTTTGATCAAAGACAAAGTTGCTATGATCAAAGAGAAAAGTGCTCAAAACAAAGGGAAAGGCTAACTGCTATGATGAAAAACAAAAATGGATCTGATCAAAGACAAAAATATTTTGATCAAACACAAAAATATTTTGATCAAAGACAAAGTTGCTATGATCAAAGAGAAAATTTCTATGATCAAAGAGAAAATTGCCAAAATCAAATGGAAAGGTTAAATGGTTAGATCAAAACAAAATTCTTTGATCAAAAACAAAATTGTTTTGATCAAAGACAAAAATATTTTGATCAAAGACAAAGTTGCTATGATCAAAGAGAAAAGTGCTATGATCAAAGAGAAAATTGCCAAAATCAAATGGAATAGTTAAATGATCAAAAACAAAATTGTTTTGATCAAAGACAAAATTGCTATGATCAAAGAGAAAAGTGCTCAAAACAAAGGAAAAGGCTAACTGCTTTGATAAAAAACAAAAATGGATCTGATCAAACAAAAATGTTTTCATCAAAAACAAAAATATTTTGATCAAAGACAAAGTTGCTATGATCAAAGAGAAATTGCTTTGATCAAAGAGGAAAAGTGCTCAAAACAAAGGAAAAGGCTAACTGATATGATCAAAAAAAAAATGTATCTGATCAAAGACAAAATATTTGATCAAAAACAAAAATATTTGATCAAAGACAAAGTTGCAATGATCAAAGAGAAAATTGCTATGATCAAAGAGAAAAGTGCTAAAATCAAGGGAAAGGCTAACTGCTTTGATCAAAAACAAAAATGGATCTGATCAAACACAAAAATGTTTTCATCAAAGACAAAAATATTTTGATCAAAGACAAAGTTGCTATGATCAAAGAGAAAAGTGCTCAAAACAAAGGGAAAGGCTAACTGCTATGATGAAAAACAAAAATGGATCTGATCAAAGACAAAAATATTTTGATCAAAGACAAAGTTGCTATGATCAAAGAGAAAATTTCTATGATCAAAGAGAAAAGTGCCAAAATCAAATGGAAAGGTTAAATGGTTAGATTAAAAACAAATTTTTTTTGATCAAAAACAAAATTGTTTTGATCAAAGACAAAATTGCTATGATCAAAGAGAAAATTGCTATGATCAAAGAGAAAAGTGCTAAAATCAAAGGGAAAGGCTAACTGGTTTGATCAAAAACGAAAATGCTTTGATCAAAGACAAAATTGCTATGATGAAAGAGAAAATTGCTAAGATCAAAGAGAAAAGTGCTATGATTAAAGAGAAAATTGCCAAAATCAAATGGAAAGGTTAAATGGTTAGATCAAAAACAAAAATTCTTTGATCAAAAACAAAATTGTTTTGATCAAGACAAAATTGCTATGATCAAAGAGAAAAGTGCTCAAACAAGGAAAAGGCTAACTGCTTTGATCAAAACGAAAATGCTTTGATCAAAGACAAAATTGTATGATGAAGAGAAAATTGCAAAGATCAAAGAGAAAAGTGCTATGATTAAAGACAAAATTGCCAAAATCAAATGGAAAGGTTAAATGGTTAGATCAAAAACAAAAATTCTTTGATCAAAGACAAAATTGCTATGATGAAAGAGAAAATTGCTAAGATCAAAGAGAAAAGTGCTATGATCAAAGAGAAAATTGCCAAAATCAAATGGAAAGGTTAAATGGTTAGATAAAAACAAAAATTCTTTGATCAAAAACAAAATTGTTTTGATCAAAGACAAAATTGCTATGATCAAACACAAAATTACTTTGATCAAAGAGAAAAGTGCTCAAAACAAAGGAAAAGGCTAACTGATATGATCAAAAACAAAAATGGATCTGATCAAAGACAAAAATATTTTGATCAAAGACAAAGTTGCTATGATCAAAGAGAAAATTGCTATGATCAAAGAGAAAAGTGCTAAAATCAAAGGGAAAAGCTAACTGCTTTGATCAAAAACAAAAATGCTTTGATCAAAGACAAAATTGCTATGATGAAAGAGAAAATTGCTAAGATCAAAGAGAAAAGTGCTATGATCAAAGAGAAAATTGCCAAAATCAAATGGAAAGGTTAAATGGTTAGATAAAAACAAAAATTCTTTGATCAAAAACAAAAATTGTTTTGATCAAAGACAAAATATTTTGATCAAAGACAAAGTTGCTATGATCAAAGAGAAAAGTGCTCAAAACAAAGGGAAAGGCTAACTGCTATGATGAAAAACAAAAATGGATCTGATCAAAGACAAAAATATTTTGATCAAACACAAAAATATTTTGATCAAAGACAAAGTTGCTATGATCAAAGAGAAAATTTCTATGATCAAAGAGAAAATTGCCAAAATCAAATGGAAAGGTTAAATGGTTAGATCAAAACAAAAATTCTTTGATCAAAAACAAAATTGTTTTGATCAAAGACAAAAATATTTTGATCAAAGACAAAGTTGCTATGATCAAAGAGAAAAGTGCTATGATCAAAGAGAAAATTGCCAAAATCAATGGAATAGTTAAATGATCAAAACAAAATGTTTTGATCAAAGACAAAAATTGCTATGATCAAAGAGAAAAGTGCTCAAAACAAAGGAAAAGGCTAACTGCTTTGATAAAAACAAAATGGATCTGATCAAACACAAAATGTTTTCATCAAAAACAAAAATATTGATCAAAGACAAAGTTGCTATGATCAAGAGAAAATTGCTTTGATCAAAGAGAAAGTGCTCAAAACAAAGGAAAAGGCTAACTGATATGATCAAAACAAAAAATGTATCTGATCAAAGACAAAAATTTTTGATCAAAAACAAAATATTTTGATCAAAGACAAAGTTGCAATGATCAAAGAGAAAATTGCTATGATCAAAGAGAGAAAAGTGCTAAAATCAAGGGAAAGGCTAACTGCTTGATCAAAAACAAAAATGGATCTGATCAAACACAAAAATGTTTCATCAAAGACAAAAATATTTTGATCAAAGACAAAGTTGCTATGATCAAGAGAAAAAGTGCTCAAAACAAAGGGAAAGGCTAACTGCTATGATGAAAAACAAAAATGGATCTGATCAAAGACAAAAATATTTTGATCAAAGAAAAAGTTGCTATGATCAAGAGAAATTTCTATGATCAAGAGAAAAGTGCCAAAATCAAATGGAAAGGTAAATGGTTAGATTAAAAACAAATTTTTTTTGATCAAAAACAAAATGTTTTGATCAAAGACAAAATTGCTATGATCAAAGAGAAAATTGCTATGATCAAAGAGAAAAGTGCTAAAATCAAAGGGAAAGGCTAACTGGTTTGATCAAAAACGAAAATGCTTGATCAAAGACAAAATTGCTATGATGAAAGAGAAAATTGCTAAGATCAAAGAGAAAAGTGATATGATTAAAGAGAAAATTGCCAAAATCAAATGGAAGGTTAAATGGTTAGATCAAAAACAAAAATTCTTTGATCAAAAACAAAATTGTTTTGATCAAAGACAAAATTGCTATGATCAAAGAGAAAAGTGCTCAAAACAAAGGAAAAGGCTAACTGCTTTGATCAAAACGAAAATGCTTTGATCAAAGACAAAATTGCTATGATGAAAGAGAAAATTGCAAAGATCAAAGAGAAAAGTGCTATGATTAAAGAGAAAATTGCCAAAATCAAATGGAAAGGTTAAATGGTTAGATCAAAAACAAAAATTCTTTGATCAAAGACAAAATTGCTATGATGAAAGAGAAAATTGCTAAGATCAAAGAGAAAAGTGCTATGATCAAAGAGAAAATTGCCAAAATCAAATGGAAAGGTTAAATGGTTAGATAAAAACAAAAATTCTTTGCAAAAACAAAATTGTTTTGATCAAAGACAAAATTGCTATGATCAAAGCGAGAAAAGTGCTCAAAACAAAGGAAAAGGCTAACTGCTTTGATAAAAAACAAAAATGGATCGATCAAAACCAAAAATGTTTTCATCAAAAACAAAAAATATTTGATCAAAGACAAAGTTGCTATGATCAAAGAGAAAATTGCTTGATCAAAGAGAAAAGTGCTCAAAACAAAGGAAAAGGCTAACTGATATGATCAAAAACAAAAATGTATCTGATCAAAGACAAAAATATTTTGATCAAAAACAAAAATATTTTGATCAAGACAAAGTTGCAATGATCAAAGAGGAAAAATTGCTATGATCAAAGAGAAAAGTGCTAAATCAAAGGAAAGGCTAACTGCTTTGATCAAAAACAAAAATGGATCTGATCAAACACAAAAATGTTTTCATCAAAGACAAAAATATTTTGATCAAAGACAAAGTTGCTATGATCAAAGAGAGAAAAGTGCTCAAAACAAAGGGAAAGGCTAACTGCTATGAAAAACAAAAATGGATCTGATCAAAGACAAAAATATGTTTGATCAAAGACAAGTTGCTATGATCAAAGAGAAAATTTCTATGATCAAAGAGAAAAGTGCCAAAATCAAATGGAAAGGTTAAATGGTTAGATTAAAAAAACAAATTTTTTTGATCAAAAACAAAATTGTTTTGATCAAAGACAATTGCTTGATCAAAGAGAAAATTGCGATGATCAAAGAGAAAAGTGCTAAAATCAAAGGGAAAGGCTAACTGTTTGATCAAAAACGAAAATGCTTTGATCAAAGACAAAATTGCTATGATGAAAGAGAAATTGCTAAGATCAAAGAGAAAGTGCTATGATTAAAGAGAAAATTGCCAAAATCAAATGGAAAGGTTAAATGGTAGATCAAAAACAAAAATTCTTTGATCAAAAAACAAAATTGTTTGATCAAAGACA
The DNA here is from genome assembly GCF_001444195.1 of Xiphophorus couchianus. Lineage (NCBI taxonomy): Eukaryota > Metazoa > Chordata > Actinopteri > Cyprinodontiformes > Poeciliidae > Xiphophorus > Xiphophorus couchianus. The sequence goes on along the minus strand of NC_040244.1, from coordinate 6,587,360 downwards.
AAATGCTATGATCAAAGAGAAAAGTGCTCAAACAAGGAAAAGGCTAACTGCTTTGATCAAACGAAAATGCTTGATCAAAGACAAAAACGCTATGATGAAAGAGAAAATTGCAAAGATCAAAGAGAGAAAAGTGCTATGATTAAAGAGAAAATTGCCAAAATCAAATG